>NW_025393679.1:0-1078 GCF_016433145.1 Gracilinanus agilis
GGATGCAGCACTGGTGGCCAGGGTGAGGAGGATGCTGCTGTTTTCAGAACTTCAGCCTTGCCAGCTGCCAACAGGTGGTGCCAATAAGTGCTTCAGCTTGTTGTTCAGCTATTGATGGTGGTGGTAGGGAGGGCTGGCCTCTTCCCCAAAGGGGCTACTCCCCAGGATAATGACTGCAAAGACATCTCATTGACATTGGTTAGAATACTTGGCATTTTATTTCAATGTTACTTATAGTTTACCTTATAATTTCCTTTAATATATGTCTGATAAAGAACTTTTTCTTCTGTCCAAAGCTGTGAAGAGATAGCCCTAAATTATTTGCTAACTTTTTTATGGTTTCCAAACTATTTAAATCAATGATCTAACTATTAATGAGAATGGTCCATAATATGCTGAAATATGTCTTCATTTGTCACCAAATTAGTATCCCTCACTGGTAAGACTCCATTTCTCCCAAAGCTCCCCATGAAAAGAGAAAGAAAGCACTCAGGGTAACTTGATGGTTGAGTAGCCCTCCCTCTCATGGGAGTCCTAAGACTAGTCACATTCACACCCTATCAAGTTTGGGTTCATTTTGCACTGAACTTTTTCAGTACCAGGTTTGGCCTTAACCTCTCACTTCTTCAACCTAAATATCAAGAAGCTAATCATTTCTTCCTGGGCAAACCCTGCACAAATCTCTATCACTAACACCAACAAATAAAAATGTAAAGTCCCAAGAAAGTGTCTTCAGGGACACCAGGCAGCTGTTTTCCTTCCTGGATTTCTCTCTGGAGAATCAGGCAAAGATCCTGATTGTCAGGAAGCTCTCTTAGAACATCAGCTGCATTATTTTCCTTCCTGGAAATTCTTCTAATATCTCACATCCCCTGAAAATTCTCACATTGAGTGTAAAGACCTTTCAGTGGTACCTCCACACATTGATATCTTTGGAGCTTACACTCAAATCTAAACAGGGCTTCTTTAGGCTCACCCCTCCTTTGCTGTTGACAAAGGGGAGGGTAAACTTGGCTACCCAACATGCATGAAATATATAGATCTCAAACAAAAACAATCTTTAAAAACACAACAAATA
>NW_025393680.1:0-6336 GCF_016433145.1 Gracilinanus agilis
TCATCTTTCTTAGAATGAATACTGTGTATTCATTTGAAGGTAGAAGGGTGTTAAGGGCTAGACAATTAGGGTTAAGTAAGTTTTCTAGGGTCCCATGTCTAGGAAGTTCCTGATGCCAGATTTGAACCCAGGACACCTCCTGTCTCTAAGGTGTGATTCTCAATCCACTAAGGCACCCAGTGCCCCCTCATTAATCTCTGATCTTGCCTACCATCGCTTGCAAAGAATATTGGAATGAGTTTGGTTGGAAAAGTTACTATTTTAACTTCCTTTTAAAAACATGTCATCCCTCAATGAGTAGAAAAGAAGATAGGTAGCCTCCTGCCCTCTATGCCCCCCTGTTTGTCGTGTGGCTTTCAGCTTTAAAACAAGGCACAAATCAGTTAGCCAATTTCTAAAAAGAGTTAGGAAAAGGTGGTACAAAGGACTGGATAGCCGGGGCACTTATTTTAGGGCTCCATAATTTACATCCTCCCCACTTGGAGAAAGAAGTAACATCTGCCTTAGTGAGCACGACATCAAAATGGAACCTGGGTTTGGTAGGCAGGTGTGTGGCTTGCTGACCAGCCATCCTTGGAGTGAGTTTCCTTATAAAGTTTTAGGCTTTTGATACTTTGAACTAGAAAGCTGGAGACTCCACGTTTGTCCCTGTTCCCCTGAGAATTCTCCCTTGGGGAAATTTCAGACTTGGCTATTTCAGATTTAATAATAGACCTTTAGATATTTAATGGCCCTAGTTAGGGGGATTTGGCAGACCTAAGCATATGCCAAACACCCTCTTCGTCTTACTGTCCTCCTCTTGGGGTCTATGGTAAGGCGGCCCCTCCCTGACACCCCAGCCTCAGGTGGTGGCTCCTTTCCCAGGCCTGCCTGTAGCCCCTCTGTGTAGTTGGAACCCTGCCATTTCTCTGTAGCCCTGCTCATGTCCATCCCTCCTATTCCCCTGTCCTTGGTTCCTCAAAAGCTATTATTTCCTTGGAGTTGTCATCTAGCACAGTGGCCCTGCCAGCGCTATGGTGGCCGGAGGAGCCTCGGGCTTTGTGCGGGTTTTAAGAGCGGGACTCTGTGGGGAGGCCTAAGGATGGCACTGTTGTCCCTCTCCCGATTAAAGACTTGGTTTTTCTGACTATTTAGTAGTTCCGTGTTTTTTCCAGTTTAACATTTTGGAGGTCCCACTGAGATTCAGAGTCGTGCCCTGCTTGGCCACCTGCTCACCAGACTCTGGACATGAGGCACCTGTAGAACCCATTTAGGGTCAAGTTGGGCAGTCAGTGAGCCGCTTGGCTAAGTCATTGGGCCAGTTTCAAAAAAGAACTCGCTCTCTGGCGTTTGAAGAAAGCGACCACTCTTTAATCAGGAGGCAAAATGGGCACCACCAGACTGAGGCCTTCTTCGTAGGCTGCTGCCAAGCCGAGAGCCTTTTTAGTAAAGGCCGTGCGGATGGGCATTCGCAGTTCTGAGGAGCCAGCTCAGGGCCCTTCCCAGGCTGCCGCGGGCAGGGCCAGCTCCCCGGACGCTTTTGGACTGTAGACGTGCACATGGTGGCCTAAAGCTGCCTAACTTGGACTGTGAGCATTTGAATGGAGTCCAGTTCAACCTGACTGCAGTCTCCACACTTGAGCGTGTTTCTGGTTTGGTGTATGTGTTTGTGTGTGAGTGAGTGAGCCTAAGTGTTCAATTGAAGTTCTGGGTAACTGCTTGGAATCAATTAAGACAGAGAAAGTTTCTGTGGCTTGAAATGTCATAACTTAAGGTTTAAATGATTGTAAATTTGGTGAAAAAATGCTTCTCATAGAAGCTTAAGAACTTAAGTTTCATATTTCTTCTAAATTTTCTGTGAGGTTTTGCCTATGTCATATTTGTGATATATTTTTAGGTGGAGGTTTCACTAATAACCTTAAATGCTTGTGATTTAAATGTTTAGCCAAAAGGTCTAAAAGTTAATTTCTCCCCAAAGCAGAAAATGCAGGAATTGGCAGATCTGGCTTTGGGAATATCCAGCAGGAGGCAAGGGAAAGTCCAGGAGTAATACATTTAAATTCTAATATTTTCTTCCCAGTTTCAGTATGGTTAATGTGCGAAATTTTGCATATCAATAGTGGTTAATTTTTAATGATGTGGGTAATAAGATACATTTTATTCTTAGGTATTAACTCTTTGATTTGAGTGCTATAATTTTACATCTTTGTTAAGCTATTATTTATTTCTAGAGAAAAGGTTTTTCTGATTAATATGTATTTGTTCTGAAGTATAAGAAAGTTCATTTCACTTTGGTAAACTGCAGACCTGACTAATCACTGCACTGTTGTAAAAGGACAAGAAATATTTGGAAAAAAGGCTTAGTGTTTGTTAAGAAAACCCCGAGTGTCTTAAACTGAGTGTTTAAAACTGAACAACCAAATTTCTTTTAGAAGCTGCTTTTGCCTTAGGCCAAAGGGAGGTTTATGGCACAGCTGAGAGAAATACAATTTTGGAGCCACAGGTGAAATTAGAGTAAAAGGTAAAGAGATGGGGATGGATAGCTATTCCAATTCGAAGGTAATTTTAAGCTTTTCTTTAACAATCCTAAGTTTTGTGTTTGATAAGAAATCTTTATGGATTTTACTTTTTGAGAAGTAAAAAGCCAGGCCCTGCAGCCTGATTTTTGAAGTTTCTTTTTTTAGGTAAATTTCCAGAGTGCAACCATTACCATAGATAAGTTTTTGTTTTTAAAGACTAGTAAAACCTGATGAATGCTTTTTTTTTTTTTTTTTTTTTTTGCAGTAGATGGCCCTTATTCCCTTCCTTTAAGTAGGGAAAACTGACCCGATTTGACATTTGCCTTTTGAGTATTATTTTTCTCTGATAGATAATCACTGGCACAGACTGCTATTAGGGAAATGAATTTTCCACTTGGGAATTTTCCAAGGGATGCCCTGCATTTTACCACCCCAGTTCTGTGGTGTGGGTGAATTTATTAGAATTTATTAATGTTATTTTGCTAGATTTCTTGTTGAAAAAGGAATTTATTCAGAACCCCTGGAGTTCTATTATCCCAGCCACTTCTTAGACAGAGAGCCAAAACCTGGACAAGATTTTTCCTGCAGTCTGTAAATGGAAGGAATCCCCTGAAAACTTCTCTACATAGAAATCACCTCTACTTCAAGCCTTAAAGGACTATGGAATTGGATAAGTATTCCACTTCTTATCATTTTTCAAATGAATATCTATACAATATGTATATCTATACAATAGAATTGTTACTGTAGTAGATATAAAATTTGCCATTTTATTTTCCCTGGGAATTCTGAGCAAGGTACCTTTTAAGTAAAGAAGTAGAAGGGAAAAAGAGCTAGTTCCCAGATCTAGCTAAAGATGGAAAAGTTCAACTAGTAGTGTTTTACTTTGTTAGTAGGTTTAAAGTAATACCTGTTAATTTGAAAATTTGCAGCAGAGATTCCAGAGGGCTTTACTAAGTTAGCATAACATAGGTTCAGTATATATGCAGAATTGCAGAATGTAATTGTCCCAAGAGGATATCAGAAGAATTTGGGAAAGAATGATGGAGCCTGGAAATGATTGTTAACAATAGGAGAGAGGTTATTTTAACCCTGAACATGGTTAGAGAGAATTGCCAATTAAGGTTGAATTGTATGGGAAGATAATTGGAAAAAAAAGTGCTATGGAAGGAACTGATCTATGATGCAAGCAATCCTTAGTATGAACTGCAGGTAGAGTTTCAGATCACGGGAGGGCTGAGAGGTGGCTCAGCTGGGTTCCCTAGGAAGAAACTTCTGTGTTATACGTGGTAGGTTCTATTTGTGGCCAGGCATCATTGCCAACCTATACATAGCATTAATATCCCAAATTAAGGGAGCATTTCTCCCTTATTTTAGTTACTTCCCACTTTTCTTCTATTGTGGTAAATTTTCTGTAATCATATAATGTAGGAAGCCTTAAGTAGGAAAATCCTGAGAAATATAGGAATTAAAGAGGCAAATAGGTAGAAATTTTTTAGCCATTTAAAATAAGGTAACAGAAAAAGAGATTCCTTTTTCCTGAGGCTTTATATGTGAGGTATTAGGAAAAATTCAGGTCATAAGAAAAACCCAGCAGACATAAGTTCCAAAAAGGGGAGAATCAATACAAATAGTAAATTCTAAGCAACACTTTTGATAAACAAGATTCAAATAGAACATTAAATTGCTTCTCAGTGCCAGTAAAGCTTATACATTTTGGAGCTTCAAGGCAGGAAACAATGAGATTAGAATGAAGCCTTTTGTGCCTAGGAATACTAATGAAATCAACTATAGACTATGTCTAAATTCAGTGGCAAAAATAGTCCTTATTGACAATGAATAGATATTCAGGAAATTGAAAATTGTGCCCGAAATTAATTTAGTAAGCCTAGAACTCAGTTAAAATCAGGAGTGATACTGCCACAACAGGGGGATTATTCCCACAATATTTTTTTCTACAGGCTTTTTGCTTTGACTCAGTCTGCAACATTTTTTCTTTCTTATAAGAGTTAAAGGGATTTGAATAATAGTTAATGGGAGTAAAAAGTCTAAGTCATCTGAGCATAGTTATAGTTGTTAAATAAGTAGTTAAAGGTAAATGAAAACAGTTTTTAAATCCCCTACATCTCAAACCTCCACAAGGGGTGTGTGAGAATAATTAAATTGGGGAAGTTAGAAGTATTTTAATTTTGAGAATTTTTTGAATTTAGTTTTAATTTTGAGACGTTGAATTTGACTTTTAAAATTGGTTTTGAAGCTGAAACTTTCATGCAAGCGTTCTTAGTATGGTTTTGGAGTTTTAAAATAGAATGCTTAATTAGAATTTTACTTAGTATTAGCTGATATTTTTATTTTTGGCCACAAACAGTGAGGATGGCCATTTTCAGATTCACAAGCCGTTATAAACTTGTGATGTGAATTTTATTTTTGCTTTTATGTTTCTATAGTTCAGTTTGCATCCATTTTTAATGTTGTTTTTTTTCTATAAGATTACTTTAGTAGGGTAAGGACATTTTTTTTCTGATCAAGTATATAGTGTAGGTATATTTGTAACTGGTGTAAATAAATATTGATAGAATTGAAAATAATAAGTGTTTAAAACTAGCTAACTGAATTATTTTTAACATTGATTTAAGCACCAGTGGCAAGAAACATTTTAGGACTGATAGTACAGACAAAAATTAGCAGCGTATATTAATCCTATAGATGAGTAAGTTTGCTGGGAGTCGATCAAGCCCTGTGGGAGAATATGTTTGTGGATTTCTCCTGTTTTCTCTTGCAGCAATGAAGCTGTCTGTACAAAGGAGAAGTCTGCAGGAGGGAGGACACTGAAGCCCACCAGCAGGACCCACTGGATTCGAGAGACAGAGACTTTGGGGAAATGGACTAGTGTTTGGTTGGTTAAAATTTTGCCAAAGGTAGACTGCCTGCCTTTCTGGCCCAAATGTCAATGCACCAGGCACGGGTGGGATGCCCACTAATGCCAGTTGTCTATACCTGCGCCAGCAAATTTTCCATCTTTAGTAACAGGTTCAAACTCTTTGGCAACACTCTTTTGTCCTTTTAGCGTGGTCAGCAGCATTTAGCCTTTGACCACAAGGGGTGTGTGTAAACTCGAAATCTGGGAGACCCCAAGTTCAGTCAGCTTGAAAGTTGGAGACTCCAAGTTTGTCCCAGTTCCTGTGAGAGTTCACCTGAGAGAAGTTTCAGATAGAATAACAGACCTGAAGCTATTTAATGGCCCTGGTGAGGTAGAGCAGCTGACCTAAGCAGGTGTTAAGTAGCCTTTTAGTCTTACCAGGACTATTCTTTTGTGTCTCCTGTAAGCAGTCCAGTCTCGGACACCAGCCTCAGGCCGAGGCTGCTTTCCTGGGCCTGCCTGTAGCCCCTCAGTGTCCTTGGAACCCTCCCATTTCTCGGTAGCCCTGCTCATGTCCATCTCTCCTATTCCCCTGTCCTTGGTTCCCCAAAAGCTGTTGTTTCCCAATTTTCATGGTTCCTTGGAATTGTCATCTAGCACGGTGGCCCTGCCAGGGCTCTGGTGGCCGGAGGACCCTCGGGCTCTGTGTGGAGGCCTGAAGATGGTTGTGTCATCCCTCTCCCGATTAAAGACTTGGTTTTTAGGACTACTTAATAGTTCGGTGTTATTTCTAGTTTAACAGTACTTAATGTGCAGTGATACTCAGGTGACAAAGGATGTGTGACTAAGTTACAGGGTGACTACGCAGAAGTGTCCCCCTTCCCCAACACGCAGCTTCTCTTGGGTCTGCTCACCTTTTCTGCCTGATGTTGGATCTTTGCAGCAGCACACATCCTCCTTGGAGGGGAGGCCTTCCTC
>NW_025393681.1:0-2911 GCF_016433145.1 Gracilinanus agilis
TAATGTTCATTGCAGGATTTTGCTCCTTCTAAACTTTTTATTGCTGACAGTATTCTCAGTAGAACTTTAAAATTCTTTTTCCATTTATCTTCTGATTTGCTCTCACTTCCAGTTTCTGTATATTTTTTTTATCTATATTTGTTGAAGAGTTGCCTGAGCATCCATTTTAGTGTTTTTAGACACCTCTCCTTTTTTTCTCCTCATTGGAATAATTGTTGTTTGCATCCTTAGACCTTTCATTCCTGATACTTTCCCCACCCTTTTGAGTAGACCCTGTAAAAGTATTAACCCATGGAATCCTACCTTTCTTTTCCCTGAATCCTTTAAAATCACGATATGCATCAGGTTTTGCCTGATTTTCCTCTCCTTCACCAGATCTATATCTGGGTGGTCTATCCCTTAAAAGATTCCATTGTTTCTGTCTCAATAGATTTGTTCCTTATTGCTCAGAATCAGGTCATAAATAGTCATCTTCCTTATTCTTCAACCTTTTCGAGGATGAAATTACTATTAAGATGCATAAAAATTTTATTAGCTATTTTGCTTTTGACAAGGAAAGCCATAGCAGGTTTATACATAATCAAAATGGTACATATGCATTATGTGCACTATATAATACCTTTCATACTGGATTTCTGACCTTTTTTCCAGATTCCTCATTTATTTCCATTAGTTGTCCAGGTGACCTGTAGAATACTACTGTGAAAGTCTCACTTCTGTTTTTTCTTCCGTTGATCTTCTCTTAAACGCCATCCACCTTGCTCTTCCTCACTCTTGATTCCTGAATTTTTTCATGTGAATACATATCTTTACTGATAATACTATTCCATAGCTCTTTTATCTTTTTCCTTTTGAATTAGGAAAATATAACTATTCCAATCACAAGTCCTATCCTATTCAGTGTCAAATGACAGAAGGTAAAATGTTCTTCTTTGTCTTAAGAGCTCTAGTTCACCTTCTTTATTACTTAGACTTTGTCCATTTACATAATAACATATAAAGACATAATTTTTTTCTGGATTTCTTCTTAGATATTTTTCCTATGAATTACTGGTCCTCTACTATTTTCCCCCCCGTGCTATATCTGTTCCTTTCTTGTCTGAGAAATTATTTTCTCCCTTCCTTTCCTTTTTCACTTGAAATTTCATTTAATCAAATTTGCAAAACTCTTGCCACACGTTTTTATCAGCATTCAGGATGTACATTTTATCCATGGCCACCATTCCTTCCTTCAAACCATGGTCTAGAAAGCCAAATCCCATTCTCAGATAACATTTTCATAAACACTGATTGTTTCCCCTATATGGCTTTCTCTTCTTTAGCACTCACCTCAGTCAGCCTCAGTGATTAAAAAACAAACCAAAAAAAACCCTTGCCCCTGCAATTTTTAGCTTCTTTTTCAGGACTTCATAATCACTAACAATGATTTATCAATTCTTTCTGTAGTATCATTTATCCCTAATGAATTAGTCAGAGTAGGTTTTAGTTATCAGTCTTGACAGTTCCCAGGAAAGGGTCCCATGACCAGTAAGATAGTGAATTAATTACTTTCTCCAAACCACTTCCAACTTTCCAAACCTCCAAAAACAATAAATTATGATATAAGTTAAATTTAGCCAGTTCCATAGAAGGAAGACAGAATTCTGATAAGCTAAAATCTTTAGGATTAACAACAGAGAACTAATCTTTAAATTGATTACTCTGTACCTCTCTCACCAGCCTTCATGAACCAGAATCAAGAGAAGAGGTTTGCTTGCAGATTTCTGCAAGACTCTCTCTTAGGATTCCTCCCAACCTAAGATTTTGCTGTAAAATCTTCTCATTCCTCAGCTCTCCAAAAACATTGATTCTCCCCAGTTTCAGGTACTGATTTAATCTAGTCAAGGAGAGAGAAAATGGAACAAGGTAACAGTATGGACAGTTACTCTGAACCTGAAGAAGAATGCACTAAAAAACCCATCAGGAATTGGTCCTGCTCCCAAAAATGGTGATATTCTGGTTTGGAGCCCATGCCAGCAAACCCTATTCTCTTCTCCCACTACTGCCATGCAAGGAGGCCAAATCAACCACCAGCAAAGGGGAAGTCTCCAAAAAGTAAATGATGAAATTTTTTTTAATGTCTAACACAAAAGATTTAAAGAGACAAATCCTTAAGCCCAGAACACAAGCAGATATGTTAGCAAAGAGGTTCCTCAAACCCCCCAAAAAAAGATGTAAATTCTCTATGAGAATATAAAGCTCTCTTAACAAATTGCGTAGGACAATGGAAAGTGAAACAATGCTTGATGTAATATAGAACCCTATGTATTCTCCCAGGAGACCACAGAACAACAAAAAACTCTAAAGTGGTTTACAAAAGAAATTATTTCCATAAAAGAATAAATTAGGAATGAACATGGATCACAATGTAGATCTCAGTTCTCACTACAGCACTTTTTCTTAATGTAGAATTTAAAACACAAATAATTTAGAAAATGTTGACTCCACAATGGAGAATCTCTAAAGAAGTGAAAAATTAGCAAGTTTGGAGTACAAAAGTTACCAAAGTGGAGGAGAATCTGGCAAAAGAGAAGTAAGACATAGGTTAAAATAAAAGTGAATTCTATGTAAGCCAAAGCCACTGACCTTGAAGAAAGAATGGGCAGGCAAAGTCAACTTAAAAATCACAGATCTTCCTGTAAACAAAGAAACAAACAAACAAAAACCAACCTGAATAACATAATGCATGAAATAAATGAAAGACAAGTCCCTGGCAACTCTGTCCAGTTTAGCTATATACCCTGAAACAAACAACAGGCTCTTCCCCATCATTTTTATTGGATTTATAGATTGCCACATCCCAACTACTCAGCAGGGAATCACTACCATTATTCATCCCTTTCTTCTCTGACCATTACTAGTGGTTGATACC
>NW_025393682.1:0-3563 GCF_016433145.1 Gracilinanus agilis
ATGGTTGCATTAGCTGTTTTGACTTGTGATAGCACACGTAACTTTTAAAGAACTTTCAGTCCACTAAAACCTCTGTTATTTTTCACACAAAATATTAAGCTAGCCGTGCTACTATATCATCATATACTTGTGAAGATGATTTGACTGAAGAGTAGGATTTTACATTTATATCTTATTAAATTTCATCTTAATAGATCTGGCCTATCATAGTAGTCCATCAAGACTTTTTTGGACCCTTACTCTGTTATATGTATGTATACATATAACTAATATCAAGCATTTTTAGCAATTCTATACTTGTGTCATCTGCAAATTTTATTGGTAGGCTATTAGATAATTCACTGTTAAAAAATGAGGCAACAAGATGGTTCAGTGGATAGAGAATCAGACCTGGGTTCATATCTGGTCTTAGATACTTCCTATCTGTGTAACCCTGGGCAAGTCACTTACAAAAATTGTTTTTAAGCACAAAGTCAAAGACAAATCCCTAGAACATTCTACTAGAAGCTTCCCACCCTATTCACAACAGGTCATTAATAACTACTCTTTGGATTTAGTCATTTCTGATTCTACTAACTATATTATTATTTAACCCGCAACTCCATTTTTCTTCAAGTCTGCCATATGAAACTGTCATATACTTTACTGAATTATATTATTTCTGAAAAATTCCCCTGATCTTACTAGTCTGATAACTTTGTTTCCCACCCCCAAAAAAGTTAGCATGCCAAGAGCTCTTTAAGAAGCTTTTCAATGATCACCATTTCACTCTCCAAATAATCTATCATTTTTGCCAGGAATTAAAACCAGCTTACTATCTATAGTTTTTAAATTTGACCTTTCTATGTTTTGAAAATCAGGACACATTTTCTCTTCTGTAACCATATAGTACATCTCCCATTCACTTTTATTTTTTCAAAGATCATGACAAGCAGTTTGGAAATTATAGTTGCCAGTTCTTTCATTACCCTGGGATATAGTTCACCCCATCTTAGTTGCTAGAACTCATTGAGTACAGGTATCAGATGCTCTTTCATAAATCATTTAAAATCAGGTTATGCATCAGGCTTTGCCCGATTTTCCTGTCCTTCACCAGTTCTATGTCTGGTTCTATATCCCTTCAAAGATTCCGTTGTTTCTGCCTCAATAGTTTTGTTCCTTATTGTTCAGAATCAGGTCATAAATAGTCATCTTCCTTATTCTTCAACCTTTTCGAGGATGAAATTACTATTAAGATGAATAAAAAATTTATTAGCTATTTTGCTTTTGACAAAGAAAGCCATAGCAGGTTTATACATAATCAAAATGGTACATATGCATTATGTGCACTATATAATACCTTTCATACTGGATTCCTGACCTTTTTTCCAGATTCCTCATTTATTTCCATTAGTTGTCCAGGTGACCTGTAGAATACTACTATGACAGTATCACTTCTGCTTTTTCTTCCATTGATCTTCTCTTAAACGCCATCCACCTTGCTCTTCCTCACTCTTGATTCCTGAATTTCTTCATGTGAATACATCTTGACTAATAATACTATTCCCTAGCTCTTTTATATTTTTACTTTTGAATTAGGAAAATATAACTATTCCAATCACAAGTCCCATCCTATTCAGTGTCAATGACAGAAGGTAAAATGTTCCTCTTTGTTCTAAGAGCTCTAGTTCACCTTCTTTATTACTTAGACTTTGTCCATTTACATAATAACATATAAAGACATAATTTTTTTCTGGATTTCTTCTTAGATATTTTTCCTATGAGTTACTGGTCCTCTACTATTTTTTTCTCCCTGTGCTGTATCTATTGCTCTGTTGTCTGAGAAGTTATTTTCTCCCTTCCTTTCCTTTTTCACTTGAAATCTCATTTAATCAAATTTGCAAAACACTGTCACACATTTTTATTAGCATTCAGGATGTACATTTTATCCATGGCCACCATTCCTTCTTTCAAACCATGGTCTAGAAAGCGAAATCCCTTTCTCAGATAACACTTTCATAAACACTGATTGTTTCCCCTATCTGGCTTTCTCTTCTTTAGCACTCCCCTTAGTCAGCCTCAGTGATTAAAAAACAAACCAAAAAACACCCTGCAATTTTTAGCTTCTTTTTCAGGACTTCATAATCACTAACAATGATTTACCAATTCTTTCTGTAGTATATCATTTATCCCTAATGAATTACTCAGAGTAGGTTTTAGTTATCAGTCTTGACAGTTCCCAGGAAAGGGTCCCATGACCAGTACGATGGTAAATTAATTACTTTCCCCAAACCACTTCCAACTTTCCAAACCTCCAAAAAAAATAAATTATGATATAAATTAAATTTAGCCAATTCCATAGAAGGAAGACAGAATTCTGATAAGCTAAAATCTTTAGGATTAACAACAGAGAACTAATCTTTAAACTGATTGCTCTGTACCTCTCTCACCAGCCTCCATAAACCAGAATCAAGAGAAGAGGTTTGCTTGCAGATTTCTGCAAGATTCCATCTTAGGATTCCTCCCAACCTAAGATTTTGCTGTAAAATCTTCTCTCCCCAGCTCTCCAGAGACATTGATTCTCCCCAGTGTCAGGTACTGATTTAATCTAGTTAAGGAGAGAGAAAATGGAACAACAGTATGGACAGTTACACTGAACCTGAAGAAGAATGCACTAAAAAACCCATCAGGAGTTGGTCCTGCTCCCCAAAATGATAATATTCTGGTTAGGAGCCCATTCCAGCAAGCCCTATTCTCTTCTTCCCCTACCCCCATGCAAGGAAGCCAAATCAACCACCAGCGAAGGGGAAGTCTCCAAAAAGTAAATGATGGAATTTTTTTTTAATGTCTAACACCAAAGATTTAAAGAGAAAAATCCTTAAGCCCAGAACACAAGCAGATATGTTAGCAAAGAGGTTCTTCAAACCAAAAAAAAAGGACATAAATTCTCTATGAGAATATAAAGCTCTCTTAACAAATTGCATAGGACAATGGAAAGTGAAACAAAGCTTGATGTAATATAGAACCCTATGTATTCTCCCAGGAGACCACAGAACAATAAGAAACTAAAGGGGTTTAAAACAGAAATTAATTCCATAAAAGAATAAATTAGGAATGAACATGGATCAGAATGTAGATGTCAGTTCTCACTACAGCACTTTTTCTTAATGTAGAATTTAAAACACAAATAATTTAGAAAATGTTGATTCCACAATGAAGAATCTCTAAAGAAGTGAAAAATTAGCAAGTTCGAAGTACAAAAGTTACCAAAAAGGAGGAGAATCTATGTAAGCCAAAGCCACTGACCTTGAAGAAAGAATGGGCCAGCAAAGTCAACTTAAAAATCACAGATCTTCCTGTAAAAATAAAAATTTAAAAGCCTGAATAACATAATGCATGAAATAAATGAAAGAAGACAAGTCCCTGGCTACTCTGTCCAGTTTAGCTATATACCCTAAAACAAACAACAGACTCTTCCCCATCATTTTTATTGGATTGACAGATTGCCACATCCCAACTACTAAGCAGAGAATCACCACCATTATTCATCCCTGTCTTCTCTGACCATTACTGGTGGTTGATAC
>NW_025393683.1:0-1490 GCF_016433145.1 Gracilinanus agilis
ATGGTTGCATTAGCTGTTTTGACTTGTGATAGCACACGTAACTTTTACTGAACTTTCAGTCCACTAAAACCTCTGTTATTTTTCACACAAAATATTAAGCTAGCCATATATATCATCATATACTTGTGAAGATGATTTTTTTGACTGAAGAGTAGGATTTTACATTTACATCTTATTAAATGTCATCTTAATAGATCTGGCCTATCATAGTAGTCCATCAAGACTTTTGGACCCTTACTCTGTTATATGTATGTATACATATAACTAATATCTAGAATTTTTAGCAATTCTATCCTTGTGTCATCTGCAAATTTTATTGGCAGGCCATTAAGTAATTCACTGTTAAAAAGTGAAGCAACAAGATGGTTCAGTGGATAAAGAATCAGACCTGGGTTCATATCTGGTCTTAGATACTTTCTAGCTGTGTAACCCTGGGCAAGTCACTTAAAAAAATTGTTTTTAAGCACAAAGTCAAAGACAAATCCCTAGAACATTCTACTAGAAGCTTCCCACCCTATTCACAACAGGTCATTAATAACTACTCTTTGGATTTAGTCATTTCTGATTTTACTAACTATACTATTATTTAACCCACAACTCCATTTTTCTTCAAGTCTGCCGTGTGAAACTCTCATATGCTTTACTGAGTTATGTTATTTCTGAAAAATTCCCCTGATCTTACTAGTCTGATAACTTTGTTTCCTACCCCCAAAAAAGTTAGCATGCTAAGAGCTCTTTAAGAAGCTTTTCAATGATCACCATTTCACTTTCCAAATAATCTCCTATCATTTTTGCCAGGAATTAAAACCATCTTACTATCTATAGTTTTCAAATTTGACCTTTTTATGTTTTGAAAATCAGGACACATTTTCTCTTCTGTAATCATATGGTACATCTCCCATTCACTTTTATTTTTTCAAAGATCATGACAAGCAGTTTGGAAATTATAGTTGCCAGTTCTTTCATTACCCTAGGATATAGTTCATCCCATCCTAGTTGCTTGGAACTCACTGAGTACAGGTATCAGATACTCTTTTATAAATCTTCTTTTTTTAACTCTTAATCTTCCATCTTAGCATCAACACTATGTTGTTTCCAAGGCAGAAGAGTGGAAAGGGCCAGGCACTGGAGTTAAATGACTTGCCCAGGGTCCCACAGTTAGGAAGTGTCTGGAGTCAGATTTGAACCCAGGGCCTCCCATCTCTAGGCCTGGCTCTCAATCTCTCAACTGTCCCCCTCTTCACTTATTCTTCAATTCACTCTTAACCATTTTTGTTTTTCTTACCCACTGAGAAGCTCATTCCTCCTGAAAGAAAAACAAAACAAGAGTTTAGTATTTCTGCATTCTCTTTGTGTTCCCTTGTCATTATCTGAGATGTGGTCCTATGCCCTCTGGAATCTAATTCTTTCCTCAATGCTACTAAAAAAAGCTCTGATTATCCTTAATGTTCATTGCAGGATTTTGCTCCTTCTAAACTTTTTATTGCTGA
>NW_025393684.1:0-3706 GCF_016433145.1 Gracilinanus agilis
CCATTATTCATCCCTTTCTTCTCTGACCATTACTAGTGGTTGATACCTGTAGGTCTACATCATTATTCCTTGACACCCAGGAACCTTAACTACCCAGTCTTCAGGCAGAGGTTCATTTCTTTTTTTTTGGGGGGGGGTGGTGGGTTTGTGTTTTTTTAATAGTATAATTCATTTATACAGACACCCCTCCATTTGGTTTCATGTATTTACAGACTTTTCCAATTCTCCTTTCCACTGTAGAGTATATAAGCTGTGATTAAATTTTTAGTCACTGTGGGGCTACACTGTACTTGTGTGTGTGTGCTTTTAGCAGATGGAAAACAAAACTCTAAAGACTTTTTCTGAACCCTGAAAACATTTTGGGAAGACCTCACAAACTTTTACTCCTAGCCAACTTTATCAAGATTTCATTTTCTTCATGCCACTTCTTTTTCCATATTCATTTTTTATTCACTGTTCTTAACATCTTTCAAATAAAGTTCAATTCCGTCTAGCCCTCTTCAACATGCTTTATATCCCTTTGGTTTGTCCTTGATACTTTCTTCTCTCACATTCTGGCAGAGACCAGCTATTTTACTTTAAGACAAAACCACTACTCTTTTTCCTTTTTGGAGCTTATTAAAAGTCAACCTGACCTCCTCCTTCCTTCTTTTTTGCACTAAAACGTTCATCACTAGACATCACACTGTGTACCCTTTTCACTAGTATAGAGCATTCTCAAGCCCTTTTATGTGGGTTTACCACCTCCCAAAATGCTACATTTAAAAGATGCCACTTGTCTTACTGGCTCAAGAAACAGTATGGCTAAAATTATCTTAAAACATATATATGTATACACACACAAATATACACATTTTACGAGAAGGAAGATCAAATACTTTAAATAAATGTTAACTTGAAAAACCATTAAAATAAAAAAAAAATAAGAAAATCCATAATACTATACTTTACAATAAAAAAAAGTAAATAATTGGCAGGTTAGGCAAAGGAAAAATTAAAAAGTACAGTTAAAAAAAAAAAGTTCCAGTTGTTAAAATGGAAACTACTGAATTCTATGGTCTGTTTTCCAAAGAACTATTTCAATACACATTTTAAAATACATATATACTATGCAGATTTTAAAAGCTCATGTTAACATTCAATTTTGAGAAAAATTCAGCTGTAAAGTTTGGGGGAAAATATTGGTAAAATATTCGCATTTGCAAAATTATTTAATTTTGCTGACATTTCAAATATCATAGTTGGTATCAAGAAGCCATGGCAGATTTTTAAACTTTATTTTTCTTGAGTTTTTTCCTTGGTCTGTGTTTTCTTTCACAATATGACTAATATGGAAATGTTTTACATGATTGCACATGTATAAGCTATATCAAATTTCTTGCTTTCTCACTAAGAAGGGGAAAGAAGGAAGAAAGAAGGGGGAGAATTTGGAACTTAACATTTTAAAAAATAAATGGTAAAAATTGTTTTTGATTATAATTGGGAAAAATATTTGAAAAGAGAAAAAAACAGAGTAGATCAGAACTTATGAACAATCTGCCTTTTAGACTTCCCATCTAATTGTGCTAAGCTTTAAAAATGGCCAACTTATAGGCCAAATTAAGAAAATATAAATTCTATATTCTTTAAAAAACAGACCATAGTTTAACAGAGTTATTAGTAGCTGCCATTAAAAAACCAACACATCAGGACAAAGTAACCTTAGCATGTTCACATTACATGAAAAAAAATATATATACACATTTATAAACAGTCTTTTCTTCAGTTGGTACATGGATTCCCTTTATACCAAAGTCTCTTTCCTTTTATCATTCAGCTGGGCCTTCTCTTGGGCTTTTTGGGACCCAGATTGTATTCTGTGTGCTTTTATACCTGTGGAGCTTTCATGTATAGCTATGCTGGGAATACATTCAGGGGAATTTTCATCTACTTCCAGAGGAATGAGACCAAAAAGTGTTGATGACTTCCTTTGGGTTTTGATGTGTGATGCCAAAGGGTTGTTCTTTTCACACCTCTTATTGAGCTCCGACAAACCCTTAAACTCTGTTGGACTGGTGGTCTGATGAAAGGGGGCAATGGCAGTTCGGATACAATTGAACCACTGTTGCTTATGGAACACATCATTAGCTTGTAAAGTATGGGACTGCCCTGGAGAAGGGTCCCGGAAACGAACTCTGAAGATATTTTTAGCTTTGTCTGAGTTGCTAAAAGCACCTCTAAAGGAACCTCCCATTCTCACATCACCATCTTGTAGGTCCTCTAAAACCAGCTCCTGAACAGGAATAGGCTGACGGTATACTTGGTAAGAGTGGCGTTCATTGCGTATAACAGGACGAATCAAGACAAGGATATCTTGAAACAAGAAAATATAGAGTTTATGTCCATTTTTATTCTTCAGTTCTCCATGGCAAAGCAACACCTTGCTAGCTTCAATCCTAGGATCCTTCTGTTTGTCATCCAGATATTCCAATTTGTCAATATAATATTGGCATTCTGATTCTCCTTTCTTCAAGTTGATATCAGAGAGTACTCCTTGTATTACCAATAGAGCTTCTTCTAGAGGTTTTATATCAGTGTGGTCTTTGGGTGTATGTCGGAGGATTTCTTTTAACAGCAAGGGGTATTTGACTAGGCAACTTCGAGGAATGTCCAGGAAGCTCCAGAGGTCTAACTTCCTACTGAAAGGAGACTCAAGACAACGCTGAAGGAAATCTTGAACTCTTGCATCTTGTTTTTTCTGATCAAGAAGAGCTTTAGCTGCAAGCTGGTTACTGCAGTATCCTCTATAAGCATTTAAACCTGGCAACCAATTCACAAGAATATGACCAATTTGCTCTACTGTCCCATCTGGCTTTGTGGCTTCTCCTAATCTTGCCAACAGATCTTCGTGCAGAGGTATGTAAGCATCTAAATCTCCAAATATATGTGTGAGTTCTTCCTCAGACATGATAGATAACTTCAACATGGGATCATGGTAGGCCTTTCTGGCAAGCTTAAGATCCTCAATTAAATCCTGTTCTCCTCGGAGCATTTCATATATTGCCTCCTGACGTTTGATTTCTTTGGTGGTTAAAGATTCTTTCATGTTGATATCTAACATCTCTGACCATCGTACACTGTTTCTTCTTTTAGAAGGAGTTGGGACAGTAGCCCTGCTAAATGATTTCTGGGCACAAGCAGGAGATCTGTTGTCACCACGAAGTGTAAATGACTGTATTGTTTGACCAAAACGTTTGACTGCTCCATTTCTCACAGGAGAGATTAAATTTGCCAAAGATGAGACTCGAGCCAGAGATCGAACTCTTTTGTTGCTTGGCTCCTCTTGTTCTCTAAAGGACTGATTATTAACATCTAGGACACGAATAGTCCTTTTAATAGGCAGGAAACTTCCAATCTCATCATGAGCCACCATGCTTTACCAAGTTTCATGTACAATCTTCTGAAATAATCCACATCAGATTCGGGTCTACAAAAAATTACTATGGAATTCTGGTTTTTATTTTTCCTTCTAAGCGTTCAGCCACCTTTATCTGCCATTTGCCCAAGCTTCCTGTGGTGGCAAAACTTACTGCTTCCCAGAGGTTCATTTCTATTCCTTAATTTAGTAGCACTTAGCAGGCCTTCCCTTCCATGTCACAACATTCTGCCATTCAACATGATGACATGTAATAGGGTTCTGGTTCTCCTTTACCTCTTCAGTTAGTTT
>NW_025393685.1:0-1625 GCF_016433145.1 Gracilinanus agilis
AGTTGAAGTTATGGAATTACAGAGAGAGAAACTCTGGCCTGTATCAGAGTTTCTGTCCGGATGAGGATTTAGAGGTTAATTAAACAAGGCTGCTCGCTGCACAGCCTTTGACAATTAGAGAGGTAAAGAAGCCTCCTTGAGGTTAGAGCCTCCAGAAATGCCAAGGGAGGTGAAAGGAAGTCAGCCTAACTTAGCCACGTGACAATTCAGAGGGAAGCCTTCTGAGGTCTCAGCAGAGATCCTTCAGCACCAAGTTCAAAGAGAGAACTGCCTCAACAGGAAGTTACCATCATATTTGAAGGATAGCAGCTTTCGTCACTTCCTGCATCCACCTCTAATTTCAAGCAGACAAATGGCAGCCTCAACACTGTTTTGGACTGCCAAAGGGCAGTCCCTTGTTCTTGATTTGCTACTTATTGTCACGTGTGGGTAACTAATCTTCCCTCCCCACTCAGGCAGGTGGGATGACATTATCTCTGATAGCTAGAGTCTAACTATGAATGAAGATGAGCTAATTCCATTTACACAAAAGAAAATAATTAACAGAATGTAAATCATAGTTAGTCAGCTAAATAATCTGATTGGAGCATTCCAAATATGCAGGAAACCAGTGCACAGGTGCAATTCCTTTTAGTAAGAAAAAGTGGTGTTCCACTCACCACAAGTATCGGTTTCTGACCAATGAAACATGAAAATAGAAACTGATTGACAAGACAGGGACAATTTTCAGATAAAATAGATGAGTCTTTGAGATCAATAAGTGTGAGAAATGTCCTAGCACAAGTCTTCAGATTAAACTGGTTTTCTGGTCAACATAACTTAGATCTTCAGATAAGAGTCTTTAAGCATTATTAGAGATGATCCAGCTTCAAGCCACAAACATCTAGGTTCAAACAATGTAATAAAGATTTCTCACAAGTCCCATGATAGAATATAGTTTTCTTTCAAGATAGAAACTGGATCATATCTATAATTGCATAGGAAGGGAAGTGATTTAGATCCAGAATGAAGACACAAAATGGAGTAAGTGCAGTTCACTCCATTCTGAAAATTCCCTCAGGACATTGAATGAAAGCAGATGATCCATAATGAAGGTAGTTTGAGACTAGGTACATAGAATAAGTCATGCCTTGTTGAGCTAAAGGTAACAAATAAAAGTAACAGATGGTCAGTGATTTAATTTATGATTGAGTCTAGTGATTAAGGATTCCTTCATAGGAATTGATGATTGATAAGGTACACAGGAGTTTTTATTTATAACTCTTTGTCTCCCTCTCTTACAATGTTTGCAGGATGGCATTGACAACATCTAACATTATGAAAATCCAGAGTTCCAAGATTTTACCCACTTCATTATTAGAAGTATCTATCAAAATTAGTAGCAACCTCATTGAAAGAGCACTGGTCAGTTGCACCATGGTAATCCAGCCTGTCTATGAGAGTGGAATTTTACAAAGTAGTCAAAGAGACTATCACACAGACATTAATTGCAGTTCAAACATCACCAAAAACAAAAAAAAATGCCTATTCCAGATTAATGTAATTATAGGATATTCTTTCAGCCTATCATTCCAAGAACTGGAAGATTAAGACTGGGCTCAAGGAAAAATCTTGCCTTTGGAAAC
>NW_025393686.1:0-1935 GCF_016433145.1 Gracilinanus agilis
GATTTCACTGACCCATCAGAATATCACTGAAGAGTCATACATGACTGATAAATGACTGAACTTCTTTCCATTAAATGGAATATTTCTTCATCATTTTACTATTATCCAAAACTATTGTTCCTTTAAAGGCAGCATCTGAACCTATGATTTCCTTACACAAAAAATTTTCCTCTAGCAGCGTGAGAAAAGCCCTTAACTTATCTCGGAAGAAACTGAAATGAGAATGGTCTTCCCACCTGTGAGGAGAGCAGTCTTCCAATGAAAATAATCCCTAAAAGGAAACTTGGAATTCCTGGGAGTTTTGCTAAAAGAGTGTCTCCTAGAAGTCAGATTCCTGACTTGGTTTGGTTTGCTAAACATCTTTGAGGGCAAAAATTTAAATAATAGAGGAAACAAAGTTTCAAACTTCTAATTTATTAAATTTATTAAACAATACATGCCAATCAATTAGGAAATTGGGACCTGTCTTCCTCATCATGGCAGTAGACCACCTAATACATAGGAGACATGAAAATGATTAATGTAATGAGAAACATACTTTGTTGGTTTAATAATCTGTTTTCTAAGTGGAAGACAGACATGTAACATTCCAGATATTCAGGAAACAAGTACACAGGATCAACTCACTTAAATCAGAGAAAGTGATGTTCCACTCACCACAAGTGTCTGTTTTCAACCAAAGAAATGTAAAAATCAAAGTATCAAAAACAAATCAAAGTATCAAAAGTTCAGTGATTTAAATCATGATCACATCCAGTGGTTAAGGATTCCTTCATGGGGATTGACAATAGATATGAGACAAAGGAGATTTTCTTTATAACTCTTGGTCTCCCTACCCTTGCAGTGTCTAAAGGATGACACTAATAACTTAAAATATTCTGAAAATCTGGAGTTCCCAGGTTTTACCCACTTCATTATTAGAAGTATCTATCAAAATTAGTAGCAACCTCATCAAAAGAGCAGTAGTTAGTTGAACATGGGAATCTACCCTGTCTATTGTGATAATTAGATTAAATCTACACTGCCCATCTTTAGATTTAATCACCAAAGGTGAGAGCACCTCCAATTTTGGGAGGTCCACAACCCACGTATGCTGGAGTGGGTGATGAATCAGAATCAACTGACTGCGCCCTAGGCAGTCCTATGAGAAGTGTCTATTGTGATTGGACACACAAACTAGGGAGGAGGCACAGGAAGTGAGGCATAAGTGACCCTTTTAAAAAGAATTCCTCAGTCAGCTGAGAGTCTTCTAGTGAAGAGGGCTGCTGGTGAAGGAGCTCTTCAGAATCTTCAAGCTTTCCTGGTTTGTGGAGGAGTACTGGTTGGAACGCTGAGACCTTGGTGAGACTGTTTTCTTCTTTAGAAGTCCATGTGGTGAGTTTAAAGCCTAATTCTTCCTGAACTTCTCTTAAGGACCTTCCCTTTAATAGAGACTCTATGAATGAAGCTTTGCTTCATTTACCTCTGGCCCTCTGGCCCTCTGCCTCTTGGCTGAGGGTTAATTAGATCTACCTGGATTAATTAGAGGATCAGAGTAATTTACCTACTGTGTTAGATTCTTATTCCTTATTTCTTCTACCTTTTCTTAATTGTAAATAAACTTCCATAAAGTCAATTTTGACTTCAGATTATTCTTAATTGAGGATTGATAATTGTTCAATCCTCTGGTGATCACTTTCTAATATATTCGACCAAAGCCCTTTTTCACCCTTACACTATAAGGGTGGAATTTTACAAAGTAGCCAAAACAGACATTAATTGCAGTTCAAAAATCACCAAAAACTAAAAAAAAAGTCTATTCCAGATTAATGTAGGTTATTATTCCAGCCGATTATTCTAAGAACCGGAATCATAAGACTGGACTCAAGGGAAAATCTTGCCTTTGGAAACCTGTTTATTTTTTAACTGTTCCTGGGTATTTCTCTCTGGCTTCAG
>NW_025393687.1:0-8007 GCF_016433145.1 Gracilinanus agilis
CTCTCTCTCTCTCTCTCTCTCTCTCTCTCTCTCTCCTTGTTCTGGACTTTAGAATTTCTGGTGCTGTTTTAATTTGGATCTTACCATGTTCATCATTATTGATGAGTATTTTTAAAAATCTAAATGGGTTAGTGAGGCACCTATACATCCATTTTGGTCAACTCATACATATCCCATTTTTCCCTCTCATTTCTCCCTCTCATTTGTTTTTTTTTTTAATTTTCTATTTTCTGAATTTTATTCTTGACCATCTATCATCTCTCCTGGCCATTTTAGTACATGGACTCCTCCTACCCATCTTTCCTCTGAATGCTTTCCATTCTGATTCATGTTAGAATGTGGGAAATAGACGTTCTTTATCCATTTGACCTCTTTTACTTAAAAGAGGAAACCAACTGAAATCCTCTACCATCGAGGCACTTGCCTTCTATTGGAGGGAGGGGAACAACATATAAGATGGAAGCAACTATAAGATATAAAAAGCAAGAACAAAGTAATTTTGGAGGAAGTACAACTGGGAAAATCAAGAAAGGATTCAAGAAGGAGACAGCATTTGAGGCGAGCCTCCAAAAGAGCTAGGAGTATTTTCCTATAATGAAGAAGGAGAGAATTCCAGATATGGAATGAACTAAAGCATGAAGTTGAGATATCTGATATCGTTTTTGGGAAATAGCAAGAATACTGATGTGGCTGGTACTGTCAAGTTGAAATCTGGGGATCCCAGGTTTGCTCCTGGTACTTGAGTTCTCAAAAGGGCAGGGACAAACTTGGGATTCCCAGATTTCAAGGTGATAGTATATATAGTTAGTCCAACAAGAATGATAGGTTGAAGCTGGATTTGAATCCAGGTCTCCCACATTTCCAATCTACTACTTTCTATTGCCCTCATTAGCACAAAGGTCCTTTATGTGTCACATAGAATAAGGCTCAAAAAGACAGCAAAAAAAAGGGAAAGAAGGAAGAGAGAAGTCATTTATTAAACACCTACTACGTGGCGCTAGACACTAAAAATATATTAATTGATCCTGATAATAATTCTGGGCAATGAGTGCTATTATTATTCCCATTTTACAGTTGAGGAAAAATGAGACAAAAAGAGGTTAAATGATTTGCTCACAGAGAGTACCCAAGCCACATTTGAATTCAGGTCTTCTTGACTCCAAGTTCTGAGCTTACTCCATTAATCACTTCCATACCTAACCGCTTCTAGGCAGGGGTGTACTTAAAGGCCAGAGCTGGCACTTGGACACACATTTCCTGATTTCCAGTTCATGGTTCTAACCATTACTCTGCACTGCTTCCATTCCTGATCAAAATTACCTAGTCGATTAGCACATGGAAATAGTTTGCCTTCCGTAGCCCCTTGGAGAAAAGGAAGACGAACAGGTGACAAATGGTGCCAGGTGTTTGGAAACACCCCATTTCTTCTGCAGGCAGGGACAGCATTTTCCTAGATTGAAAGGCAGAGCTTGGGTCCCCAGGGTTTCCCATTGTATTCAAATCATTTTAAAATCAGAAAGCATCGGGAGAGTGTGGTGCAAGCTCCGCTTTTGAAGCTCTTAGAACTCAGAGAAGAGTGAGATTTAGGTCGTCATTTTATTTTTTCTTCCCCCAGAGTTTTCTCTAAAGTGTTACACTGAAAATATGTCATCCTATTAATGTCTCTCTTATTCCCCTTCCCAGTCCTCCCAACCTTGAAGCAGATCACACTCATTTTTCCCTTTGTCAAATGTAGCAAATGCCTAGATTTGAAAAGGATGCAAATATATAGATTCATGTTCGACAAAGTATCGCTCCAGCACTGCCGATAATACTAGCGAATGTAAAATGTTTCTTTGAATATTTTCAGGTGACCCAATCCCAGGGGAAGGCAAGAGGTTTGCTTGTGCAGTGGTTAGCTCTCAAAAACTTCTTCATACCAGAAATGTTTCTTGCTATCTATAGAATCTTATTCTGTGTGACACAGTAAAAGACTGCAGTATTCACTAAGGCAACAAAGAGACCGGTGGGTGGCCTGGGAAATTTGGGAGAACTGGGTTCAAATTCTAGCTCCACAAGTTACCTGCTATGTGATCTTGAACAAGTCACTTATTCTGCTGGGAACCCCTTTATAAAGTGATTTTAAGATAACATCTAAAGCAGTGATTCCCAAAGTGGGCACTACCACCCCCTGGTGGGTGCTGCAGCAATCCATCGTAGTGGTGATGGCCACAGGTGCATTTATCTTTCCTATTAATTGCTATTAAAATTTTTAAAAATTAAATTCCAGGGGGCTAAGTAATATTTTTTTCTGGAAAGGGGGCGGTAGGCCAAAAAAGTTTGGGAACCACTGGTCTAAGGTCTCTTTTAGGCATATTGCTGGATTAGGGATCAAAAATTCCCGAGCATGAATCTACTTGCTAGATGTGTGACCCTGGGCAAGGCATTTAATCTCTGTCATTCTCAATTTCCTTATCTCTAAAATGAAAATACTAATAGCAGCTCCCTCCCAGGATAGTAAAGAGGATCAAATGAGATCATCTGTAAAGCTTTTCATAGAACTTAAAGAACTTTCAGAATGCTATAATTGACATCATCTTCATCATCAGCATCATTATCTAAGGATCTCAAGTTCCAGGGTTTCTCTTATGTCTGAACTTTTATGTTCTAGATTCAAATATTCTCTGTTCTAAAGTTCCTGATCTCCCCCAAAAATAATAAACAGTAAAAAATTAAAATAAAATAACTAAAGTTTCTGCCAGTTCTCCCTTTCTGTGTTCTAAAATCTTTTCCATCTCTGAAATGTTGTTCTATGGCTTCTTCATCTTGAATAGTACATTTTTTTAAATTTTAGAATCTTTAATTAATTAATTTAGAACATTTTCTCATGGTTATAGGATTCATGTTCTATCCCTTCCCTCCCCCCACCCCCTCCCATAGCCGACACACAATTCTACTGGGTTTTACATGTGTCATTGATCAAGACCTATTTTTATATTATTGATATTTGCACTAGGGTGCTCATTTTGAGTAAATATCCCTAATTATATCCCCATCCACCCATGTGATCAGGCAGTTCTTTTTCTTCTGTGTTTCTACCCCCACAGTTCTTCCTCTGGATGTGGATAGCATTCTTTCTCATAGGTCCCTCATAGCTGTCCTGGATCATTGCATTGTTGCTAGTGCTAAAATCCATTACATTCGATTTTACCACAGTGTATCTGTCTCTGTGTACAATGTTCTTCTCTTTCTGTTCCTTTCCCTCTGCATCAATTCCTAGAGGTCTTTCCAGTTCACATGGAATTCCTCCAGTTCATTTTGAATAGTACATGTTTTAAAGTCCCTCAGCTTACTAACATTTGACATTCTAAGGTCCCTTCTAACCCTGACAATATTCTATGGTACCTCCTAATTCAGGGATCCTGTGAAACTCTAAATGTTAATTTTATAGAGATTCAATTTTAAGAACAGAAGCATGTTGTTTTGGAGGCTCATCTCCTGCTAAGGAGTATTGGGAAATCAAGTACAGGCTGACATCTCAACTTTCCCCATCTCAGCTTCTATATATCGCAGGTTGGCCTAAGAAATTAAATGGGAATTTGGGGGGGGGAGTTTTGTGGAAGCTGTAGATGACACACAAAGGTCAACAGATGACATATGAAGGCCAGCAGATGACACAGAGAAAGTTTGGAAACTCAGAAATGCTTTAATATATGTTCAGTCTTATGTGTATCAACATATTTAATATTTTAATATAGTAAATATATACAAGTTTTTTTTAAAGTTGAAACAAATAAAAAGTTAAAGTTTATGGAAAAAAACCCACAAAAGCCAGTAGATGACACAAAAGGCTAGAAATGTTGAGATATCTTAAAAAGTTAAGTAATTCATAACTGCACATAAAGTACTGTAAAAACTTCATTTAAAAAAAAAAAAGAAAAACTTCGGTCTTCTCTGTTATTAAAGGAGGCCAAAGCATTTTATGCAGATTTTCTAGATCCCAAGATTCTGTGCCCCTCATCTCCTTGATGTCTAAGGGATACCTGCAATTCTATTAATTCTTGCTGAATATTCTAAAAATGAAATCATTCACTAAATTATATTAGTTTTCTTAAGACTCTCTTGCTAGATAAGATCTGGACAAAGGTGGGAGTAGCAGTCAAGACATCCAGGATCATTCCAAAATCTCTCCCTAAATAACAAGGGTGAGCCATTTAAGTAATTAGTGGTAGAGCTCTTGACAGTAGACATTGGCAAGGTCATTATTTGAGTGCATACAGATTTCATTTGAGGGTCATTTAGCAAGATTCCTCCTTTTTTCTCTCTATTTTTACCTATGGCTTCTCCCTCAGTTTTGTGGTTTCAACATTCATTTCCATATAAATGACTTTCAGATCTCTTTGTCTATTTTTCAGTGCTCCCTAGAGCTCCAGTCCTTTAATCTCCAACTTCAGGCTGGGCATTTCCCACTGATTATACTACTGGTACTGAAAACTCTAAAACTGAATTCACCACCTTCAAAACTTGGTTTGGGCTGGGGTAGCTATAAATCCCTTCTGTCCCATTCTTTATGTTATCAAGTAGCCACATTCTGTTGATTCGATGTCCACATTGTCTCAGATATCCATCTCCTCTTCTCCATCCCTGTCCTAATCAAGACAGTCATTATTTGTGAACTGTTGCCATAGTCCAGGTAAGGGCAAACAATAGTTCAGATAAATATCTTGCTCTCTATTACAGGAGAAGACTACTGTGATATTCTCTCTGACACTAATCCAGAGATTTTTTGTCTAATCTGTATTTTAGATTACTGCCTGGGTAATCTCCTAATGCAGCATTGGCTAACTTTTTTGAGACTGTGTGCCAAACTGCAATTTCTAGCCATCTGTGAGCCCCATTGCATTACCTTAGACCAGTAATGGGCAAACATTTTAAAGAGGGGGCCAAAGGAAAGGAAATGCTTATCCATCAGTCTGTTTCTAAGGTAACTCTTTCAAAGATTCATCGTATTGTATCCTACTCATTGTATTTGTCAGGTTAGGAATAATGTCAAACAGCAGGGTAGAACATTTCAGGGGGCTGCATCTGGCCCGCTGACCATAGTTTGCCCATCACTGATCTAGGCAATTCATTAAGTTTACACAATACTTTATAGATATTAGCTGATTTTTCCAACAGCCCTGAAATATAGGCTGATATTATTCTCATTTTATATATAGGATAGTTGAGTCTAAGAAAGCTGAGAGGATTTGCCCACTCACACAGCTACTAAATATTCGAGGGAACATTTGAACTCAGCTCTTCCAGACTTTATTTTAATTTCTATTTCATCGGGCTAGTTAGGTAATTTATCTAAGAAAATCAGTAGCATAGCCATGTTTCTCTCACTCAAAATCATACATGCTGCCCACATTATGTATTTTTTTTATTTAGTTACCTGTGTGTATGTTATTTTTCATGTAATAGACTATAAACTCATTGAAAGCAGGAATTGCTTCATTTTTGTCTTTGACTTTGTATCCCTAGTGTCTGGCACAGAGTAGGCACCTGCTAAATGTTTGTCGAATGTATGTATGAATGAATGGACAAATAAATGAATGAATGAATAGCACCTAATAAAAGAAGAACCAGCCTTTGAAAATGGGCTCTAAAATGTCTAGAATTCCCTTGGTTCCTTCCAAATGCCCCCCTGCCCCCCATTCCTGACAACTGGAAGCAGAAACACTCACTTTTGCCTTTATATGTGCTTGCGATAATAAGACTTTAGCAGCCTTTGTGTTGGGGATTTTAATTTCTCCTGTATTTACTGTAATATCATTAATCATTTTAATCACAATAAACTCATTTGATGGTAATGTGGATGTCATAAGAATTTAGATAGCACTTTCACTCTAATTCTCCAATAATTAACTGTACCATTATTTTATAGTGTTATCAGCCCAAGAATGGAACCTTGCCGACGAGCTCTATGAAAACATTGTTCCTTGGGGGGGAGGGAGACAAGAATTACAAAGTCCTTCCCATGCAGATGCTTTCTTATTGGCCTTAATGTGGAAGGCAGCTGGGAGAAGCAGTAGCATCACTGAATAAAAGGGCTAATGTTCTTGAGAAATTTGGCCAGGATGAGACTGGTTTACAGCTGAAAGGAATATCTGAGGTTATCTATGCCTGTTCCTTCATTTTATAGTTAAGGAAACTGAGGCCCAGAGAAATAAAGCAATTGGCTCAAGGTCACAGAGATATAAAGGGGCAGTGTTGAGTTATTATTTCCTGAATCTGCAACTAAATTTATGTGACCTTTAGCAAGTAACAACATATCCCTGGACCTCAGTTTCCTCATTTGTAAGATGAAAATGTTGAACTAGATTCTTATGTTGAACTTGATGTTTGTTTTTAGTTACCTGCGTATATGTTATTGTTCATCCAATAGGCTCTAAGTGCCTTGAAGGCAGGAATTGTTTCATTTTTGTCTTTGACTTTACATCCCTAGTGTCTGATACATAGTAGGTACCTACTAAATGCTTGTTTAATGTATGTATGAATGAATAGCACTAACAGTGATATGTATGATACTATGATTTTATCCTGGCTCATACTACCAGATTGTGGGCCCTGGTCTCAGATCTACTATGTCATGGGCAGCATCCATTCATGGTATTGACTTGAGGCAGTGAGCTCCCAACATTCCCTAATCCTGGAAATTCCCCATTATTCTTCTTTGATCATTTCCTTCCAATCACATTCCATCTCCCATCTCTTTATCTTTGTACATATGTGTCCCATATCTAGAATGCTATCTTTCATTTTCTCTACATCTTGGAAACTCTAGTTCCCTTCAAGAGATCTTTCTTATCTTTTTCTTCAAGTTATTAAGGAAAGCCTTTTCCCCCACTTTACCAGTCCTACTATTTTTTTCTAAATGCTTTATTGAAAACGTAATGTTGAACAAAATTTAACTACTTAATTTTTTAATTTCTATTCACAGTAAAATTAATTTCATTGAATAAAATTGAAGCTTTGATAGATCATACTTCCGAACCATCATTGCTGTCCCAAAGTAGAGAGGTGATGACCATTCAAAGTCTCCTTTTCACCAAGCTCCAAAATTCGCCTTGATACAATGGAAAGGAGTCAGAGGACCTTGTTTCAATTCCCAGGTTTTTATTTATGTCACCTGGGAAAATTGCTTCATCAATATTGACCTCAGTTTCTTCATTTGTAATAGCTGAAAATTGGACCAAACAGCCTCTGGTTTTCCTTCTAGTTCTAGATCAGTGATGGTGAACCTTTTAGAGACATTTGTGCCATGCTCACCCCAAGGCTTTGAGCCATGCCCTACCTCCCCCAGAGACCTAGTGCCTTACCCCAGAGAGGGGAGGAAGAAGGGAGGGGAGTAGCCCGAGTGCTCTGTTCAGGGGAGGGAGAGGAGAGTATGCAGCCGGGGAGAGGAGTGACCCAAGTACTTCCACTGGCTACTGGGCAGAGGGGTAGGGAGGCATTATGGAAAGGGGGAAGGGAGTTCTGTCTGAGTCCCTCTGCCTTTCCAGTAATAACGAACTCTGGCAGGTGACGGCAAGTGTACCCACAGAGAGGTCTCTGTGTGCTGTCTTTGACATGTGTACCATAGGTTCACAATCATGGTTCCAGATGTATGATCCCAAGAGTCTGGGTTTGGGAGACAAAGCAATTCAGAACACCTTGATTTCAACATGTCACTCTTAAGTACTGCTTATATATATAAATGCATTAAGCATGTCCATGTCCTGACTGGCCTCATTTTCCCATTTAAAAAATGCTCATTTTTAGAACTTGAGAAATCTTCAGGATTTTTCCCCTTTCATTAATTCACATGAAGTTTTGAGGGCACAGGACTCTCAACAACTTATCTCATAAAGAGAGTTTCTAGTCTGAAGAAATCTATAGTTGGGACAGAAGAAAATTTTCTACTCTATGCAGAAAATTAATAATAATAATCAATTAATATTCATATAGCATATTAATTCATGCAGGGTACTAATATATATGTGT
>NW_025393688.1:0-7655 GCF_016433145.1 Gracilinanus agilis
TGTTTTATTTGTTCTTGTTGTCTTGAGAGATCATTAGCTTCTAACTGCTCAATTCTAACCTTTAGGGATTGGTTTTCGGCTATAATCTTTCAGTTTTCGGCTATGATCTTTCGGTTTTCGGCTGTAATCTTTTGGTTTTCGACTATAATCTTCTGGTTTTTGGCCATAATCTTCTGGTATTCCTTTTCAATCTGGACATTTCTGGTGTTCAATTTGCTTACCAGTTCATTTGGTTTCTGAGCCTCACTTTCCAATTGCAAGATTCTACCTTTTAAACTGTTATTTTCTTGCCAGATCTCTTCCATTTTCCTCAAAATCTCAGTTTTGAACTCTTCCATAGCTTGTGAGGAGTTTTCCTTATTTGAGGAGGGTCCGGATGCTTGTTTGTTCTCCTCCTCTGTTTGCTCGGTTGTCTGGATTTTCTCTGTGTAAAAGTTGTCGAGTGTTAAAGACTTCTTTTTATTGTTGTTAATCTTTCTCTTCTGAACTTCCTGAGACTGGGTAGCTATCGTTAGCCCAGCAGCTTCTCAGGTTTATCCTCGCGCTCAGGGTCTGTCCATGGTTTTTTGGCTCCTGAGGTCTGAGTTCTGGTTTTTTCCAAGGTCAAGCCCCCTGGTGGACCCCCTTGCTTGATCCTCTGCCGGAGGTTTCTTTACAAGTCTCAGGGCACTGCTGAGTCGTATACCAGTCTGCACTGGTTCTCCACTCAGGGTTTCAGAGCTTTAGCTCTTGGCTGTGTCTGCCTCCACCCAGGCCTCCGCCCGTGCCTGCACTCTTAGCCCGTGCTCTGCGTCCGCTTTCTGCGTCCTGCTCCCGCGCTCAGGGTTTGTGTGCGTTCTTTAGCTTTTTGGGGTCCTAGATCTTGCTGCTCTCAGGAACAGGCCCCGGAGCTGCCAATGATTCGATGGGTGCCCCAAACTTGCTCTATTTCTTTTTAGCTGGCTTCAGCGTTATAGGTGGTGTGTGTGGAGGGGGTGGAGGTGGGGTTGTTGCTCAGCCTGTGATTTAGTGAGAGCTGTTTCACCCCTTTATAGCATGGAAATGCCCCGATTCCACGTACCTTCCACGCTGTACCCTGTTGTGGGGTTCCTCCATTCATCTGGACTTGTTTTTATGTCCCCTTGAGGAGTTTTGTGTGTTTTGGTCAGGAGAGGTTAAGAGCTGCTTCTTACTCTGCTGCCATCTTAACCCGGAACCAGTAGAATAAGGTTTTAATTGTGGTGGGGAGAGACTTTTAGAGAAGGGTTAGGGCATTTATAGCACTGATGAGTGAGAATTTGGTGGTTCTGAATGCTTAGACCAGGAGCATCTCAGTGAGAGCTTCTCTTCTTCCCTGTTCCCCATTGAATGGAAAGACAAGCAAGGTAGCTGAATACTTTCACAAATCTATAAGTGGAAGTATGTGTCACATCTTAAAACTACTGTTTTTTTTTTAACAGTTCCACTCCTTGATGATGACCCTTCAGATGGCAGACACTTAACCTTCCAGAAGCTCAGATTCTCAGAGTTGACTGATTCTTGCTGAATCAGTGCCAGCAATAAGCACCCTGTGACGCAAGTATGTTTAGTATTTTCTTTTCCCCTTTAAAAGGTCATTTGTGCCTTTTGACTTAGCTATATGCACAGTTAAGTCTATATTCAAAAGAGATCAAAGAAAGAGGAAAAGGTCCTTTATGTACCAAAGTATTTATAGCAGCTACTTTTGTGGTGGTAAAGAACTGGAAACCAAAATGTCTAATAATTGAGGAAGAGTTGATTAAATGGTGGGACATGAATGTGATAAAGCACTATCAGAAATTAACAAATGGACTATTTTAAAAAGACATTAAAAAGCTTCTATGAACTAATGCAGATTGAAGTAAGCAGAATCAAGAGAAAAAATTATATTTTAACATTAATATTATAAAAATGAACAACTTTTGGGACTTATATAAAGTGATAATGAATGGGATATGCAGAACCAGGAGAGCTATTTATATAATATGACATATTATATAACATGTATATTATATAATATATAATAACAATAGTATTAGACAACTTTGAAAGCAGTAAGAACTATGAACAATACAAGGACCATTCATGATTCTAGACTAGTCAACTGTTGATGAAACATTCTATATATTACAAAAGTGACCTATATGATGGAGAATGATCCATATATATTCACAAACATATATGTATTTGTATATTAGTGATTATGCTTATCTTAAGAACTTTGCTTTTTTCTCTTCTTTCTAGTAAAGGTTGGGAAGAAGAAGAAATAGATTTATGTTATTTTTTTTAACCCTTACCTTCCATCTTAGATTCAATACTCTGTATTAGTTCCAAGGCAGAAGAGTGGAAAGGGCTAGGCAATGGGGGTTAAGTAATTTGCCCAGGGTCACACAACTAGGAAGGGTCTGAGGCCAGATTTGAACCTAGGACTGACCTCCTGTCTCTAGACCTGACTCTCAATCCAGTAAGCCACCCAGCTGCCCCCTGCTATTTTGCCAAAGAGAGCACACACTTAATCTATTGTAGGTCACGGTAACACTTCATTGTCTGGAACTCTCTTGATAATTAAGAATAAAACTAAAAATAGGAAATAAAGAAAATAGGCCTTGTTGCAGAGAAAACAGATGTCAAAAGTCCACAGTTTATGCATTTTATTCTTAGGCAAGAACTTCATTCCACAGATCCTATTTGCTTTTATTATACTTTTATATTTTTAATATTGCATTTTTTTCTAAATTACAGAAAAAAAACAATTTTTGACCTTCGTTTTCTAAATTTGAGCCAAAATCTCACTTTCCTTCCCTTCTTTCCCTCCCCCCTTCCTGAGAAAACAAGCAATCTGATATAGATTTTAAATGTTTTACTTTTATTTCATATTCAAGTACAATAACATTGATTATTTGGTCTCTAAACTCACCATAATCTAGGAGTAACAAATTATAAGCAAGACAGATATACAAATAGCAGAATGAAGTGACAGTCACCAAATTGAGGAAATTAAAAAACAACAACTAAGCAATGTAGACACCGTTCAGTGAACACAGTAATCTGGGGGGACATCCAATATAAAACCAAATAGCCTTATAAATTTAATGGAGGAATTAGATTACTGAATCAATAATAATTGATTGTAATGACCTTGAATTGTTAGAGAAAGGTTTAATTACATTCAATGTAAGTACTTTAATGAGGTTTCCATCAAAATGGTTTAATACCAGTTCTTAAAAACTTCCTGAAAAGTGGGATTTTTTCTTGGGACTGCTTCTTCTTTTTAGTATATATTTAAATACCCTAATAGTTATGTTAGGTAAGTAAGAAACTAGAAGACATAAAGGCTCTTCCTAGCAAGTAGGAAAGAAGATGACCTTTGTCTGGCATTGGTAATATTCTTTTTTTTTGACACTGTATCTCCTTATCTGTCAGGCTAAAAGTTCAGCAGCTATTTATGGGCTTATTCCAAAACTATTTGGCACAGAAGCTTTGATCTGTTCTGTTTTTCTGTCCTAGGTTTATTTATCCCTTCTTAGCTTTGGAAGCCCTCTGCTATTTACCCAATTATTGCCAAATTGTCTTAGGGTGGACACTTGATTGACTTAGTCCCTACTGTAGCTCAGGACTTCCAAACTCAAGTAATCCATCACTTTCAGTCTCCCCAATAACAGGGATTACAAGTGTGTCTTGTCCCAGGTGATATCCTAAGAAAATATATGGACAGCTACTTCCTATGCCTCCATCGGAATGGAGTACTTAATTCTGCCATGCCTTTGACAGTCAAACTTCAGCCTAACAACTGTGGTAATTCCTTTACCTTCCAGTTAGATAATTTGAATGTATAAGGGTCAGGAAATGCAAAGGCCACATCCATCATTTTTGGAGCTTAGAAAATATTAATGGCATGAGGATAGTTCCTTGGCTATTATCTGGATGCTGACTTCTAACCAAATGAAAACAATCCAGAATCCATACCAGCTCAAATGACTTCATATTGAAGCTTGAGCCCCTGGGAAGACTATACACATGCCCGAAGTGTGAGCTCATTATTTCCATCTTTTCTCCAGAGGGAGATGGTGAATGGTAAAAACAGGTAGATAGTCTAGTAACTATTCCTTAGGCTGAATCAAAGAAAGGGCCAGTCACTGTATCTCATTACTTCATCATTTGTTGAAACTATTAGCACTTCTACCCTAGCTCTTTTTCTGTCAGAGTGCCTAAAAAACAATTGATGAATCAGAGAAATATCTCAGGAGCATGCTGAGTGAGGTGGTTCCATCTTTTACCAGCCTAAATCTTAGAGAGCCTTATATTTTTATACTCACGAATCTTATTTGTATAATTTTTTTTTTGTACATTGGATACCTGGTGTTTTCCCTATCTTTCCCTTGTATAAAAATTATATAAAAAAGTGCTAAAAAGCATATTTAAGTAACATTTAACAATGACAAACCCTGACCACCTTCACTTCAACCCATTGTGATGGATGTCTCCAGTTGCGTGAACCTGGTGTTGGCTACGTAGTAAAAATGAAATGGAAATTTTATCTTTTGATCTTTAAGTTTTAGTCTAATTTTTAAAAAATGTGGCCTTAAAGAAGTGCCTTTAGGAAGATATACATGAATGGTTTTATCTATTCAATGAAAAATGTTGTTAGGAACCTGTTGGATCAGCCATCCGTGGCTAAATTAAAATGACAGCAGACACTCAGTTGCCTTCTTGTTGTTTGGAACTGGAGATAATGAAATAGGACAGTATGACTTAGCCTAAACCTCCCTGGTGCCTGTCAGAACCATGAGTATCAGGGAAGTAGGTACCAAGAATCATGCGTCTGGATTGGGAAGGTGACTTTCAGCTTTTTGTAATTACTAAGGGTTGGATTTCCCTTTTTTCAAACTGTATCTCCCCCACCAAAAAAAAAAAACCCCAACATTCTTGAATCTTCCTCACAGATCATTCTTGACAGAACAAGCAGATTGAAATGAGATATAAGCTTGGATTGAGGAGATGACTTTTTTGTTGTTAGCAGGATAGATAGTTGGGTTCAAAAGTGCTTGTCCCTTGAAAAGGATTTGTTTTGGGAGGAGAATGGAGCAGGAGTTGTACTGCTACCGACTCTTGCATCTGGCTTAAATCTTGGGATGTGAATAGGGTAATGTTGCTTCCATATTGGGAGGATAAACTGAGCTAGTCTGGGAACTCTAATTAGTATGTGTAGGAAAAGTTTGGCACAGAGAGGAGATTTTTGGACTGTTGCAAGGAAGCTTGAAGGGCAGGTGTGTCAATTGGAAGGAGGAACAGAGGCTTGTGAGAAATAGAACTGGAAGAAGGGACTTTGTCTTTGGACTTGGTGCTGGATAGAGGACTACCTGACCTCAGGTTTCAATATTTGGATACTTGGGGTTTTCCCTATCTTTCCCTTGTGCCTCGTAGACCTGAAAGTGTTCCTGTTTTCTCCTAACTAACACCATGAAGGCTGACTAGACATCTACAGCAGCTGGAGGGGTCTCGGACCAGGAAAACTCGCTGAGCTAGCCTGAAGACATTCTACTCTACTCTGTGCCAATTAAGAAAGACTTTTGCAAATCTATTTTAGATTAGGTTAGATGACAGATTAGAGAAAAGGAAGCAAGAGAGTTTCAGGCCAAAGCCTTGGCTTGCCCTAGGCTGAAAAGGACCCCATCCCTATCGGGTTTTAGAATAGAGTTTCCTATTCCCACTCTCAGCTCCCATCCTTGAGTTTATGCTAATAAACCACCCTGTTGAGAAAATGCAGTCAGATTAGCTTTCCTTGAGAATACCTGGAAAGGGTTGAGGGTGTGAGGGGAATTTTGGGGAGGCAACTCTCATTAAGCTTCAGTTATGCAAAGCCAGAAGCTGACCATCATTGTTGTCTCCCTAACAAAGAGCTTGGTTCAGTGGAGACTTTTAGGGGGCCAGGCCATTAGTGAAGCCCTGGTAAACAGTCAGGACAAAACCCCCCAAAAGCCCTTTGTCTGAATGGTTTCTGTCCATCTCTGTTCTCCATACCATCACAGAGATAAACCCCTTGAAGCTTTCAATGTTAGGGAGGAGGGAAACCCAGCCAAGTTTAACACACACACACACACACACACACACAGGAGTAGGCTAGCACATCATGGGATATCTCCCTCAATCATTTTAACATATATGGCTTAGCAGTATTGCTGCAACCACTGGCAGGCAACCATGTTGACAATGGCTACCACCACAACTACTACTACTGTATGGATAGAGAACTAGGATTGGAGTCAGGAACACTTCAGTTCAAGGCTGGCCTCAGATACTTCCTGGCTATGTGACTTTGGGCAAGTTTTTTTTTTACTTAATCCACTGGAGAAGAAAATATCAAATCACTCCAGTAACTTTGAAAAAAAACATCCCATGGACAGTGTGGTCCATGAGTTCATGAAAAGTTGAACATGAAATCTTGACTTTGCTTTGGGCCAACACAGATTGGCCCACTTTAGCCCAGAAAGCCCTGGGCTAGGACTCCAACCTCTGGACTATGTTACAGTCAATTTCCACCTCATTTTGTTTGATTATTTGAAGAGTGCTAAGTGTCTTCCTGCTCTATAGTATCTGCATGACAATAACAAAGATTTGCCTATTTTCTCACATTAAGTACTAAAAACTTCACCTCGGGGAAACATTCCTGGGAAGTGGAGGTAAAGGGATGAGAGGGTGGGAAATGTACATCTATAAAGAATCAATGAGCAATAATGGAAACCTCTCCAATTTACCTGAAAACATACATCCTTAAGTAAATTTCAAAGTTGGATGTACTTTCTGTATCTGGAACTCACACATCGGTCATTCAAGGCAGCCTCTCTACAAGGTAGAAATTTTTCTAGATTGTAAAAAAGTCATAGAATATTTTACAATGACACAGAAAGAACTCTTATTTGATAGTCACCCAAATGTTACCTCTCAGTTGCCTCTTTGTCCCTCCTTTTCTCTTGCCTTCCAAATTAAGAGAGTACCCCCCAAATCTATCAATATTGCCTCTAGGAGTAGCCTGTACAGTGATAATTATTGTGGGAGACTTTTCCTTTCATTCATCTAAAAGCAAAAGCAAAAATATTCTCCATTTATTAAAGTTCATGTTAAATAGGTCAATAAAGAATAGTTTTAAATAATGTCTATGTTGAAATCTGAAGCTTTTGCACCAAGTTCCCAATAACCTGGTGAAATTAGTGCCAAGAGAACTTTGGCCTTAGATGCCTAGTACGAACACTATTACTCTTAAGAAAAAGGACAAAGGGGAGAGAACTCAGTCCCATGGCAGAAACAGGAAGCACTGTGAACTCAGTAGTTCTTACCTTTTGTGGGTCTAGTAAAGGAAAGCCTTTACAAGATTCTGAACAACTCAATCTTAAAATCTTTGCTGGTAGAGTATCACGGGAAGAGCTAGTATTATCTCAAACAGAATATCCAAGAAGGAAGAAATCAGAGGAAAGTTTCCATTTGAGTCTTAAGGGTCTGAATTTGTTGTTTGAATGTGATCAGAAGGGCCTAGGTACAAATACACCAGAATGATTTATAGCTCCTTTCTTGCAAAAAGACAAAAGTGAGAACTTGAAATTTGAATCTGGTCTGATGGGCCTGGGTATGAACACAACAGAGTGATTTGCAGCTCATTTCTT
>NW_025393689.1:0-6695 GCF_016433145.1 Gracilinanus agilis
GATGACTAGAAGGATGTTAATATCTTCAACAGAAATAGGGAAATTAGGAAAGGATGAAGGTTTGGAGAGGAGTTAGTTTGAGGGTGGGAAATAAGGAGTTAATCTGGGACCTATGAAGTTAAGATGTATGTAAGACATTCAATTTATAATATCTAATAGTCAACTGCTGATGCAAGACCTAAGGCCTGGGGAGACACTGGTGATGGATAAATAAATATGAAATGTTATGAATGTAGAAGTGATAAGATTTCAAATTGTACATTAGAGAGATTAAAGGAGAGGAGCCAGTCAAAGATGACTTTTATGCTATGAATGTGTCACACATAGGAATAAATGGCTGTTTGAAGACAAAAAGGAAAGTACGGAAAAGAAGGAGTTTGAAGTGAAACTCTTTTTTTGTAAAAGTATATATATTTCAATTTTTCCAATTATATATGAAAAATGTTAAATATTCATTTAAATAATTTTTGTCATCCAAATTATTTTCTTTACTCCCTTATTTACCCCATCGTGAAAAAGTAAACAATTTGATATAAATTTTCCATTAGCAATCATTATAAATATAGTCACATAGTAATTTTATTGCAAAAGAGAACATAAACCAAAGGGGGGGGGGAAGCAAGAAAAACTAAGAAAAAATGTAAAAGTCTGCTTTGATATGCATTCCTATTTGATGTACTCTTTATGTGACACATGACAGAATTTTTTCCACACGTGACCTTCTGATTTATCTTGGATCTTGGTATTTCTAAGAATAACTGACATTAATAGTTGATTATTTTACTATATTGATATTACTTTATACAATGTTTTACAAATGGTTTTCATCACTTCACTTTGTACCAATTCATGTCATTCCATGTTTGTTCTGAAAGCATCCTGCTCATTTCTTCTTGAAGCCAATAGTGTTCCATAACAATCATGAATTGTAACTTGTTCAGCTCTCCTCCAGTTGATGCAGATCTCCTCAATTTCTAATTTCTTGCCAACACACAAAGTTGGTGTAATATTTTTCCTTACAAGTACTTTTTGTTTCTAAAAATCTCTTTGGGATATAGAGCTAACCTCACTACTTCCCTATCCCCAAACTCCTCAAAATCCATACTTCTCTTTTTCTCTTGAAGTCAGTCATTTACTCCTCCTTCTCACTCATGGTCATAACCTCATAGTCAACATGTCAATCTTTTCTCTTTTAATCTCTCTATATACAGTAAGTGAAAAAGTCTCATCACTTCCACATATATACTTAATCAAAGGTTAGGCACAGTTTTATACTACTTTGGGAATACTTTCAAAATAGTTTCCAGAAGGGTAGGATCAGTTGACAACTCCATCAACAAGCATCAGTGTACCTATTTTTAGAAAGAGAAATTCAATTTAACATAACTCTAGAAAATATAAAATACCTGGGAATTTACTTGCCAAGACAAATTCAGTAATTATATGAATATAACCAAACACTCTTCATGGAAATAAAACTAGTTCTAAACAATTATTTATTTCAAAATAATAACATTCCCCCATATTCATATAACTCATTCAATTATTCCCAAACTGATGAGAACCCTCACAGTAATTCATTGCCTCCATAAAAAGAACTGGTATAAATAGTTTTCTATCCATTGGTCTTTTTCCTTTTTTAAAAAAGCTCTTTTAAGTTCATGCAAAATAGTAATGTCATGGTATCAAAGAATATGCCCAATTTAGTAACTTTTGAGGCATACTTCCAAATTGCTTTCCACAACAGCTAAAGGATCCCGAATGATATGTCAAATTCCCATAGCTCCTCTAACTTTTGTGATTTTCTTTATCAACTTTTCCAATCCTATAAACATGAAGTAGATCCTCATAGTTGCTTTCATTTACATTTCTCTGTGTTCCTAGTTCTAATGATCCTTACACATACCTTCCATTGAAAACTGCCCATTTATTTCTTTAACTATTTTTCTATTTGGTTATAAGTATTCTTCCTGGTGAATTTATTTCTCAGATATGTTGAAAATGTAGCATTTATCCAAGAAAAGTATTTAAACATATTCCCACAAATTACTTATTTCTCTTCTAATTTTATCTGATGTGCCATTGTTTTTGCAAAAACTTTATAGTTTTATGTTTTTAGAATTGTCCATTTATCTCTTGTTCCCCTCAATCCACTGATTGATCATGAGTTGTTTCATGATCCACTATTATGAAAGGTATTTTTTTGATTTATTCATCAAATGTCTTTTTTATGTCAATCCTGTATGTTTAAGGTATGTACCTTCTTGCAGGTTATCTTGGCATGATATAAGATTTTGACCTATAACTTGATTCTGCAAGACTCCTTTCCAGTTTTAATGAATAGCAAGTTCTCATCCCTAGTTACTGAAGTGTTTAGAGTTATCAAACTTTAGGGTACTGTGATTGTTTACTTTAACATGTTTTATAGCTCACTTTTTCCATTAACTAACTTGTATTTCTTACATAATATCAAATTATTTCAATGATTACTACTTCTTAGTAAAATATGAGATGTTACTACTAGGCCCTTACTAATACTTCTCAAAATTTCCATTGAGATTATTGGTATTTTTTTCATCCAGGTCAATTTAATTATTGTTTTCTCTCATATGTGAAGGAAAGTTTGTATTTGATAGTTTAATGCTGAATAAGTAAATCAGTTTAAATATCCTTGAAATTTAAGTAGTGAATGCTTAAATCCACCACCTTTCTTTTAACACAACATAATTTACTGATAACGTATAGTTTGCTGAAATTGTTCAATAATATGAAAGGTGCTGAAATGAAAATTCTCCATGTTTCTTTCCCATCCAGATCAGCTATGGGCCTTTTGATTCCATCCTGAGTGACAAGGTCCAGTTCCCTTCACTCTACCAGATGGCCCAAAGGGACTCTTCCCTGCACCATGGTATGGTCAGGTTAATGGTACATTTTGAATGGACATGGGTAGGTCTGGTGACCACAGATGATATGAGAGGTGAGGAATTCCTCTCGAACTTAAGAGGGGACATGATTGAGCATGACATCTGTCTGGCTTACACCGAGAAGCTCCCAGTGAGTGAGAGAAGACACACAGAATCTCAGGACATGTTCATGCCACGTATTATGCAATCCTCAGTTAGAGTCATCATCATTCATGGTGACACAGAATCACTCATGATCCTTAGATATTCACAGCCCCTTGTTTACTTCACCCTATGGAAGGTCTGGATCACCGCTTCTCATTGGGACATCACCATGAGACCCAAATGGGATGATGGCTACAGTTTCCATGGAGCACTTTCATTTTCCCAGATGACAAAAGAGATTCCTGGTTTCAAGTCCTTTCTCAGGACAGTAAACCCTGCCCATTATCCAGAGGACCCTTTACTGAAGGAGTTCTGGTGCTCAGCATTCAAAGGCTTGCAAAAACTGGAAAATGAGGAGCCAAATGAGTGCTCACCAAATGCTTCCTTGGAGATGCTTCCTCTTCAGTTCTTTGACATGGCAATGTCTGGTCTGAGTTACACCATCTACAATGCTGTTCATGCTGTGGCTAGAGCCCTGCATGAAATGCTTCTGGTGACATCAGAGAGAGAATCTGTAAGAAATGAAGAAATCTGGGTGCCTCAGCCATGGCAGGTAACATTAAGTGACCTATCTGTACTAGCTATTGTGTAAGGTAGAGCATATGCATCAATGCATCAAGGACTAGTTATTTCTTCAATGGGGAAATTTACTTCCCAAATTCACTTTGCACATTTCTACACAATATAGTCTTTTAGTTTCCTAAGAAATCTATAAGTAATTTAAAAAAAATATTTGTTAAAGGCTAAATATATGTCCAGCAGTATGCTAGGTACTGGGGTACAAATAAAAAAGGTGAAATGACACAAACAAGGCAATGGAGGGAGAGAAAGCACTAATAGTTTTAAGGAGGAAGTGATCACCAAAGGTGATCTGGAGAAGGAGGTTCTGTGACTGTAACATGAAGCCAGGGATTCTGTGTTGATGTGTTAAGGGTTTGGATTTCATGTTTGGAGAGAGTAAGGCAAGTCCTCCTCTCATATTAAATGTTTTAATGTCAAACATTTTATTTATAGCAACAATAAACTAAGAACAAAGAGAAATCTCACAGTTTTTCCTCCTCCCTCTTGAGTATTCTACTCTGCAGATATATGTTCTTGACATTTATTTTCAGTTCTTAAAAACTAATTTTACAACTTTCTAGGTTTTAAAAATTATTTTGTAGTTTAAAACTTATTTTATTATAGCCTCAGCATTTAAATTATGGGTTTAACTAAAAATATATCTTTATTTGGTCCTATAAAATGAGTAATGAGATTTGGAGCCCTGCTTCCAGGAAGGTAGCATTTTATAAGGAGAAATAGGACTTACACCACAGCTTAGCATTTGGGAAAGGATTTGTATTTACTATCTTGCTGAAGTTATTACACAACTGCTTGGAATCTGGATTGAAGAAAAAATCCATTATTTATATTTAGTAGCTTGCATTTTGTCATAAGGAATAAGTCAAAGTAGAGAAGTGTAAAATTTAGAAAAGTATATTTGAAAATGCAAGCTTGAGTTGAACATTCTAAGGGCTTTTGGAATGTGGCAGAAAGGGCACAGAGCTTTTGAACTCTGGGACAGTTGGGAAGTTTGCTACTGGTAGAGGAGCGGGTGCCCTGATTTCACTGAAGAAACCCCAATTGAGGACCTATAAAATAGGTCTGGATCAGCAGCTTTGGAGGGTGGACCTCCAGGTCTGTGACAGCCTATTGGAGTGACCCAGTGGAGTTAGTGGACTGTACCAACATCCTGGTCCCTGGGACAGCAGAGAACTTCATTGGAGCAAGTAGTGAGATACCCAAACCCTGTCAAGCTTGTATTTAGTCTAGTCTAGTATAGTATAGTGTAAGTTTTATCTTACCTGCCCTGATTTCCTGAACCACTTAAACCCCTGTATCTTCCCTCCTATTGGGGTTAAGAGTAGTTTGCCCCATTCCCATTTGCCCTACCTTATTTTATTATTAAAATCCTTTTATGTTGCTTCCTACTGCCTCATTATAAACACAAAGTACTCACAAATATTTAATTCAAAAGGCATTGTGAAGTACTAACTGATGTATACTTCCCCCTGCCTGAAGTAGCAGGAGAGCCCTTGGCTAACGAAGTACACCTGGGGGAACTAATTTTTCTGAGAACCTGGAGGACTTAGGGTATAGAACAGGTTAACCCATGGTGGAAAGGACCCTATTAATTTAGTTCAACCACTTCCATTGCTGTTAAGGTTACAGGGTAGGCTGGCTGGACTCATCTTTCCCATGTTGAATCTTTTCTGCCACCAGGGATACTCCCTGTACCAGACTTATGCACCTGTAGAGATCTTAATTACCTCATTGGGAAGATCTCTAGATGATCCATGAAGACATTCCTTGGATATTTCTTCTCTAGGTACAAAACCATTAAACCTCAGATGATGGCTCAGGAAAGCTGCCTCCTTATTCAGCCTCCTCATCTACTGGATATTGCTTAGTCCTTCTTCCACTCATAGAGCCCTTCAAAACTCACTCGATCTCAATCTGGGACAGCTCTATGCCCTTTGTCAACCTGAGGTAGTTATGGAAGATAAGGCCTTTATCCATCATAAACCCAAAATGAATTTTTTTGAAGGGAGAATAATGAGAGGGGGCACGTCCCCCTAGTATGGGCAGTGCTTGTGGGCTGTGGTGAGTATAATTTGTCCTGATTAGGGAGAATGCCCACCAACCAATTAACCCGACAGCTATATGTAACATGCCTTCTCACTTAAGGAGAGGAACAGATTCCTACCCCTGGAAAGAAGGGCACACACTCACTCCCTAGAGAAGAGCTTACCCTTTTGTCTTACCCTCCAAGCCCACAATAAAGTCCTGTCTTATTCCCTGTGGAAAAGGTCTGAAGTTGAATTCTTTAAAGAAGGACACAGAACAACATTTTGTCCTCATCAGAGGTTTTTAGTATCTGGAAGACTCACCTCATATCAAGACTGAGGTAGACACTTCCAACTCAGAAGGGCCCAGGAAAGACATGTTATGGAGAACATAAATTAGACTAAGGGAAGGAAGTAAGGTTTCTTGCCTTGGAATTGCAGAGAGAGGAGGTGGCTAAGAGAATACCTGTACATGTTGCTGTACTCCTAGCTGGGGAAGGGGACAGCAGCTAGGAGAATGCCTGTAGAGGTGGTCTGGCTAGGGACTGTCTAGGAGGGCTCAGACTTTCTTGGGGCCCTCCATGGGAGATCTATTATGCCCGAGGCATGGTTTTGTGCTATGACTGGTTTGGGGAAGAGGATGCCAAGAGAGTTCCTGGCCACATGAAGTTGGTGCCTTTTTATTCTCAGGCCTGCTTTTTATGATTTCCCAAATAATTATAAATTAAGATACAGAATCCAGAGAATTTAAATCATAGCAGGTAATATAGTCTGGGTTCTACTTATTTCACTACTCATCTCATAATCTTTCCATATTAAAAAATGAATCTGCTCATCATTTCTTATGGCATAATAGCATTCCATCACAATCCTATGCCTCAGTCTAGTTGATCATTCCTCAATTGATGGACATCCACTTGCTTTCCAGTTCTTTTCCACCACCAAAAGAGATGCTATAAAAATTTTGGAATATCTAGATTCCTTTTCTTTTCCCAAATCTTCTTGGGAAGCAGATCCAGTA
>NW_025393690.1:0-5711 GCF_016433145.1 Gracilinanus agilis
GATGACTAGAAGGATGTTAATATCTTCAACAGAAATAGGGAAATTAGAAAAGGATGAAGGTTTGGAGAGGAGTTAGTTTGAGGGTGGGAAATAATGAGTTAATCTGGGACCTCTGCAGTTAAGATGTCTGTAAGACATTCAATTTATAATATCTAATAGTCAACTGCTGATGCAAGACCTAAGGCCTGGGGAGACATTGGTGATGGATAAATAAATATGAAATGTTATGAATGTAGAAGTGACAAGATTTCAAATTGTATATTAGAGAGAATAAAGGAGAGGAGCCAGTCAAAGCTGACTTTTATGCTATGAATGTTTCACATGTAGGAATAAATGGCTGTTTTGAAGAGAAAAAGGAAAGTATGGAAAAGAAGGAGTTTGAAGTGAAACTGTTTTTTTGTAAAAGTATATATTTCAATTTTTCCAATTATATATGAAAAATGTTAGCTAAGAAGAAATAATCACTAGCTAGGAGAAATAACCACTAGGTAGGAGAAATAATCAATAAGTTTAGCAAACTTGCAGGGTAAAAAATAAATCCCAATAACTCATGAGCATCTTTATGTTTCCATCAAAACCTGGCAGCAAGAGTTAGAAAGAGAAATTCCATTTAACATAACTCTAGAAAAGATAAAATACCTGGGAATCTACTTTCCAAGACAAATTCAGTAATTATATGAATATAACCAAACACTCTTCACAGAAATAAAACTAGTTCTAAACAACTATTTATTTCAAAATAATAACATTCCCCCATATTCATATAACTTATTCAATTATTCCCAAACTGATGAGAACCCTCACAGTAATTCATTGCCTCCATAAAAAGAACTGGTATAAATAGTTTTCTATCCATTGGTCTTTTTCCTTTTTTAAAAAAGCTCTTTTAAGTTCATGCAAAATAGTAATGTCATGGTATCAAAGAATATGCCCAATTTAGTAACTTTTGAGGCATACTTCCAAATTGCTTTCCACAACAGCTAAAGGATCCCCAATGATATTTTAAATTCCCATAGCTCCTTTAACTTTTGTGATTTTCTTTGAGTATCAACTTTTCCAATCCTATAAACATGAAGTAGACCCTCATAGTTGCTTTCATTTACATTTCTCTGTGTTCCTAGTTCTAATGATCCTTACCTCCCATTGAAAACTGCCCATTTATTTCTTTAACTATTTTTCTATTTGGTTATAAGTATTCTTCCTGTTGAATCTATTTCTCAGATATGTTGAAAATGTAGCTTTTATCCAAGAAAATTATTTAAACATATTCCCACGAATTAATTATTTCTTTTCTAATTTTATCTGACGGGGGGCAGCTGGGTAGCTCAGTGGAGTGAGAGTCAGGCCTAGAGACAGGAGGTCCTAGGTTCAAAACCGGCCTCAGCCACTTCCCAGCTGTGTGACCCTGGGCAAGTCACTTGACCCCCATTGCCCACCCTTTCCACTCTTCCACCTATGAGACAATATACCGAAGTACAAGGGTTAAAAAAAAACCAAATAATTTTATCTGACGTGCCATTGTTTTTGCAAAAACTTTATAGTTTTATGTTTTCAGAATTGTCCATTTATCTCTTGTGCCGCTCAGTCTTCTGATTGATCATGAGTTGTTTCATGATCCACTACTATGAAAAGTATTTTTTTGATTTATTCATCAAATGTCTTTTTTATGTCAATCCTTTATATTTAAGCTATGTACCTTCTTGCAGGTTATCTTGACATGATATAAGATTTTGACGTATAACTTGATTCTGCAGGACTGCTTTCCAGTTTTAATGAATAGCAAGTTCTCATCCCTAGTTGCTGAAGTGTTTAGAGTTATTAAACTTTAGGGTACTGTGATTCTTTACTTCAACATGTTTTATAGCTCATCCTTTCCATTAACTAACTTGTATTTCTTATATAATATCAAATTATTTCAATGATTACTACTTCTTAGTAAAATATGAGATGTTACTACTAGGTCCTTACTAATACTTGTCAAAATTTCCATTGAGATTATTGGTATTTTTTCATCCAGGTCAATTTAATTATTGTTTTCTCTCATATGTGAAGGAAAGTTTGTATTTGATAGTTTAATGCTGAATAAGTAAATCAGTTTAAATATCCTTGAAATTTAAGTAGTGAATTCTTAAATCCACCACCTTTCTTTTAACACAACATAATTTACTGATAATGTATACTTTGCTGAAAATGTTCAATAATATGAAAGGTGCTGAAATGAAAATGCCCCATGTTTCTTTCCCATCCAGATCAGCTATGGGCCTTTTGATTCCATCCTGAGTGACAAGGTCCAGTTCCCTTCACTCTACCAAATGGCCCAAAGGGACTATTCCCTGCACCATGGTATGGTCAAGTTAATGGTACATTTTGAATGGACATGGGTAGGTCTGGTGACCACAGATGATATGAGAGGTGAGGAATTCCTCTGGAACTTAAGAGGGGACATGATTAAGCATGACATCTGTCTGGCTTATACCGAGAAGCTCCCAGTGAGTGAGAGAAGACACACAGAATCTCAGGATATGTTCATGCCACGTATTATGCAATCCTCAGTTAGAGTCATCATCATTCATGGTGACACAGAATCACTCATGATCCTCAGGTATTCACAGCCTCTTGCTTATTTCCTCCTATGGAAGGTCTGGATCACCACTTCTCATTGGGACATCACCATGAGACCCCAGTGGAATGATGGCTACAGTTTCCATGGAGCACTTTCATTTTCCCAGATGACAAAAGAGATACGTGGTTTCAAGTCCTTTCTCAGGACAGTGAACCCTGCCAAATACCCAGAGGACCCTTTATTGAAGGACTTCTGGTGCTCAGCATTCAAAGGCCTGAAAAAACTGGAAAATGAGGAGCCAAATGAATGTTCACTCAATGCTTCCTTGGAGATGCTTCCTCTTCATTTCTTTGATATGGGAATGTCTGGTCTGAGTTATACCATCTACAATGCTGTGCATGCTGTGGCCAGAGCCCTGCATGAAATCCTTCTGGTGACATCAGAGAGAGAATCTATAAGAAATGAAGAAATCTGGGTGCCTCAGCCATGGCAGGTAACATTAAGTGACTTATCTGTACTAGCTATTGTGCTAGGTAGAGCATATACATCAGTGCATCAAGGACTAATTATTTCTTCAATGTGGAAATTTCCTTCCCGAATTCATCTTGCTCATTTCTACACAATATAGTCTTTTAGTTTCCTAAGAAACTATAAGTAAATCAAAAAAATATTTGCTAAAGGCTAAATATGTGCCCAGCAGTATTCTAGGTACTGGGGTACAAATAAAAAAAGTGAAATGACACAAACAAGGCAATTCAGGGAAGAGAAGACACTAATAGTTTTAAGGGGGAAGTGATCACCAAAGGTGATCTGGAGAAGGAGGTTCTGTGACTGTAACATGAAGCCAGGGATTCTGTGTTGAAGTGTTAAGGGTTTGGATTTCATGTTTGGAGAGAATAAGGCAAGTCCTCCTCTCATATTAAATGTTTTTATGTCAAATGTTTTATTTACAGCAGCAATAAACTAAGAACAAAGAGAAATCTCACAGTTTTTTCTCCTCCCTCTTGAGTATTCTACTCTGCAGATATGTTCATGACATTTATTTTCAGTTCTTAAAAACAAATTCTACAACTCTCTAAGTTTTAAAAATTATTTTGTAATTTACAACTTATTTTATTATAGTCTCCTCAGCATTTAAATTATGAGTTTAACTAAAAATATATTTTTATTTGGTCCTATAAAATGAGTAATGAGACGTTGAGCCCTGCTTCTAGGAACGTAGCAATTTATCAGGAGAAATACGACTTATACCACAGGTTAGCATTTGGGAGGGGATTTGTATTTACTATCTTGCTGAAGTAATTACTTTTAAATAAAAATAAATAATAAAAATAAAAATAGCTTGCATTTTGTAATAAGGAATAAGTCAAGGTAGATAAGTGTAAAATTTAGAAAAGTATATTTGAATATGCAAAAATATATTTGAAAATGCAAGCTTGAGTTGACCACTCTAAGGGCTTTTGAAATGTGGCAGAAAGGGCACAGAGCTTTTGAACTCTGGGACAGTTGAGAGGTTTGCTACTGGTAGAGGAGCATGTGCCCTGATTTCACTGAAGAAACCCCACTTGAGGGTGGGTTTGCATCAGCAGCTTTGGAGGGTGGACTTCCAGGTCTGTGACAGTCTATTGGAGTGACCCAGTGGATTTAGTGGACTGTACCAACATCCCGGTCCCTGGGACAGCAGAGAACATTGTTGGAGCAAGTAGTGAGATCCCCAAATCCTGCAAGCTTGTATTTTGCCTAGTATAGTGTAGCTTAAGTTTTATCTTTCCTGCCCTGATTTCCTGAACCACTTAAACCCTTGTATCTTCCCTCCTATAGTGGTTAAGAGTTGTTTGCCCCATTCCCACTTGCCCTACCTTATTTTATTATTAAAATCCTTTTATGTTACTTCCTACTGTCTCAATATAACCCCAAGGGTCTCACAAAAATTTAATTAAGTTCCCTGGATAAGTGTTTAACTGTCATATCAAGTATGCCACACTCCCCCATTCCCCTATTTCAATTTTCATAAGGCATTGTCAGATACTAACTGATGTATACCTCCTCCTGCCTGAAGTAGCAGGAGAGCCCTTGGCTAACCCAGGACATCTGGGGAAACTAATTTTTCAGAGGGCCTGGAGGACTTAGGGTATAGAACAGGTTAACCCATGTTGGAAAGGACCCTATTGGGTTAGTCCAAGCACTTCCATTGCTGTTAAGGTTACAGAGCAGCCTGGCTGCACTCGTCTTTCCCATGTTCAATCTTTTCTGCCACCAGGGATACTTCCAGTACCAGACTCATGCACCTGTAGAGATCTTAAGTACCTCTTTGGGAAGATCTCTAGATCATCCATGAAGACATTCCTTGGATATTTCTTCTCTAGGTACAAAACCATTAATCCTCAGATGATGGCTCAGGAAAGCTGCCTCCTTATTCAGCCTCCTCATCTACTGGATATTGTTAGTCCTTCTTCCACTCATAGAACCCTTCAAAACTCACTCCATCTCAGTCAGGGACAGGTCTAGGCCCTTTCTCAGCCTAAGTTCGTTATGGAAGATAAGACCTTCATCCCTCATAAACCCAAAATGAATTTTTTTGAAGGGAGAATAATGAGAGGGGGCAGGTCCCCCTAGTATGGGGAGTGCTTGTGGGCTGTGGTGAGTATAATTTGTCCTGATTAGGGAGAATACCCACCGACCAATTAACCCAACAGCTATATGTAACATGCCTTCTCACTTAAGGAGAGGAACACATTCCTACCCCTGGAAAGAGGGGCACACACACATTCCCTAGAGGAGAAGAGCTTACCATTTTGTCTTGCCCCCCCCCAAACCCACAATAAAGTCCTGTCTTATTCCCTGTGGAAAAGGTCTGAAGTTGAATTCTTTCAAGAATGACACAGAACAACACTTTGTCCTCATCAGAGATTTTTAGTACCTGGAAGACTCACCTCATATCAAGACTGAGGTAGATTCTTCCAACTCAGAAGGGCCCAGGAAAGACATGTTATGGAGAACATAAATTGACCTAAGGGAAGTAAGGTTTCTTGCCTTGGAATTGCAGAGAGAGGAGGTGGCTAAGAGAATACCTGTACATGTTGCTGTACTCCTGGCTGGGGGGAAGGCAGCTAGGAGAATGCCTGTAGAGGTGGTCTGGCTTGGGACT
>NW_025393690.1:5809-6236 GCF_016433145.1 Gracilinanus agilis
ATCTAGGAGTGCTCAGAATTACTTGGGGCACTCTATGGGAGACCTATTATTCCCAAGGTCAGGTTTTGAGCTGGCATGACTGGTTTGGGGAAGAGGATGCCAAGAAAATGACTGGCCACACGAAGTTGGTGCCTTTTTATTCTCAGGCCTGCTTTTTATGATTTCCTAAACAATTATAAATTAAGATACAGAATCCAGAGAATTTAAATCATAGCAGGTAATATAGTCTGTGTTCTACTTATTTCACTACTCATTATCTCATAATCTTTCCATATTAAAAAAATGAATCTGCTCATCATTTCTTATGGCATAATAGTGTTCCATCACAATCCTATGCCTCAGTCTAGTTGATCATTCCTCAATTGATGGACATCCACTTGCTTTCCAGTTCTTTGCCACCACCAAAAGAGATGCTATAAAAATTTTG
>NW_025393691.1:0-3132 GCF_016433145.1 Gracilinanus agilis
TAATGTTCATTGCAGGATTTTGCTCCTTCTAAACTTTTTATTGCTGATAGTATTCTCAATAGAACTTTAAAATTCCTTTTCCATTTATCTTCTGATTTCCTCTCACTTCCAGTTTCTGTATATGTTTTTTTTTTAATCTATATTTGGTGAAGAGTTGCCTGAGCATCCATTTTAGTGTTCATTAGACACCTCTCCTTTTTTTCTCCTCATTGGAATAATTGTTGTTTGCATCCTTAGAACTTTCATTCTTGATACTTTCCCCACCCTTTTGAGTAGACCCTGTAAAAATATTAGCCCATGGAATCCTACCTTTCTTTTCCCTGAATCCTTTAAAATCAGGATATGCATCAGGCTTTGCCTGATTTTCCTCTCCTTCACCAGTTCTATGTCTGGGTGGTCTATCCCTTCAAAGATTCCATTGTTTCTGCCTCAATAGTTTTGTTCCTTATTGCTCAGAATCAGGTCATAAATAGTCATCTTCCTTATTCTTCAACCTTTTCGAGAATGAAATTACTATTAAGATGAATAAAAATTTTATTAGCTATTTTGCTTTTGACAAGGAAAGCCATAGTAGGTTTATACATAATCAAAATGGTACATATGCATTATGTGCACTATATACCTTTCATACTGGGTTTCTGACCTTTTTTCCAGATTCCTCATTTACTTCCATTAGTTGTCCAGGTGACCTGTAGAATACTACTGTGAAAGTATCACTTCTGTTTTTTCTTCCATTGATCTTTCCTTTTTTTTTTTTTTTTTATTTTTTTTTTTAATAAACCCTTGTACTTCGGTATATTGTCTCATAGGTGGAAGATTGGTAAGGGTGGGCAATGGGGTCAAGTGACTTGCCCAGGGTCACACAGCTGGGAAGTGGCTGAGGCCGGGTTTGAACCTAGGACCTCCTGTCTCTAGGCCTGACTCTCACTCCACTGAGCTACCCAGCTGCCCCTATTGATCTTTTCTTAAACGCCATCCACCTTGCTCTTCCTCACTCTTGATTCCTTAATTTCTTCATGTGAATACATCTTGACTGATAATACTATTCCATAACTCTTTTATCTTTTTCCTTTTGAATTAGGAAAATATAACTATTCCAATCACAAGACCCATCCTATTCAGTGTCAATGACAGAAGGTAAAACGTTCCTCTTTGTCTTAAGAGCTCTAGTTCACCTTCTTTATTACTTAGACTTTGTCCATTTACATAATAACATATAAAGACATAATATTTTTCTGGATTTCTTCTTAGATATTTTTCCTATGAATTACTGGTCCTCTACTATTTTTTTCTCCCTGTGCTGTATCTGTTGCTCTGTTGTCTCAGAAATTATTTTCTCCCTTTCCTTTCTCACTTGAAATATCATTTAATCAAATTTGCAAATCTCTTGCCACACATTTTTATCAGCATTCAGGATGTACATTTTATCCATGGCCACCATTCCTTCCTTCAAACCATGGTCTAGAAAGCCAAATCCCATTCTCAGATAACATTTTCATAAACACTGATTGTTTCCCCTATATGGCTTTCTCTTCTTTAGCACTCCCCTCAGTCAGCCTCAGTGATTAAAAAACAAACCAAAAAAACACCCTTGCCCCTGCAATTTTTAGCTTCTTTTTCAGGACTTCATAATCACTAACAATAATTTATCAATTCTTTCTGTAGTATGTCATTTATCCCTAATGAATTAGTCAGAGTAGGTTTTAGTTATCAGTCTTGACAGTTCCCAAGAAAGGGTCCCATGATCAATAAGATGGTGAATTAATCACTTTCTCCAAACCACTTCCAACTTTCCAAATCTCCCAAAAAGATAAATTATGATATAAGTTAAATTTAGCCAGTTCCATAGAAGGAAGACAGAATTCTGATAAGCTAAAATCTTTAGTATTAACAACAGAGAACTAATCTTTAAATTGATTGCTCTGTATTTCTCTCACCTGCCTCCATGAACCAGAATCAAGAGAAGAGGTTTGCTTGCAGATTTCTGCAAGACTCCATCTTAGGATTCCTCCCAACCTAAGATTTTGCTGTAAAATCTTCTCATTCCCCAGCTCTCCAAAAACATTGATTCTCCCCAGTTTCAGGGACTGATTTAATCTAGTCAAGGAGAGAGAAAATGGAACAAGATAACAGTATGGACAGTTACTCTGAACCTGAAGAAGAGTGCACTAAAAAACCCATCAGGAGTTGGTCTTGCTCCCCAAAATAATGATATTCTGGTTAGGAGCCCATGCCAGCAAGCCCTATTCTCTTTTTCCCCTAGCCCCATGCAAGGAGGCCAAATCAACCACTAGCAAAGGGGAAGTCTCCAAAAAGTAAATGATGGAATTTTTTTTAATCTCTAACACCAAAGATTTAAAGAGATAAATCCTTAAGCCCAGAACAGAAACAGATATGTTAGCAAAGAGGTTCTTCAAACCAAAAAAAAAAAAAGGACGTAAATTCTCTATGAGAATATAAGCTCTCTTAACAAATTGCATAGGACAATGGAAAGTGAAACAATGCTTGATATATAATATAGAACCCTGTGTATTCTCCCAGGAGACCACAGAACAATAAGAAACACTAAAGTGGTTTAAAACAGAAATTAATTCCATAAAAGAATCAATTAGAAATGAACATGGATCAGAATGTAGATGTCAGTTTTCACTACAGCACTTTTTCTTAATGTAGAATTTAAAACACAAATAATTTAGAAAATGTTTACTCCACAATGGAGAATCTCTAAAGAAGTGAAAAATTAGCAAGTTTGGAATACAAAAGTTACCAAAGTGGAGGAAAATCTGGCAAAATAGAAGCAAATCATAGGTTAAAATAAAAGTGAAATCTATGTAAGCCAAAGCCACTGACCTTGAAGAAAGAATGGGCAAGCAAAATCAACTTAAAAATCACACTTCTTTCTGTAAAAATTAAAAAACAAAAAACAACTTGAATAGCATAATGTATGAAATAAATGAAAGAAGAAAAGTCCCTGGCAACTCTGTCCAGTTTAGCTATATACCCTAAAACAAACAACAGGCTCTTCCCCATCATTTTTATTGGATTGACAGATTGCCACATCCCAACTACTCAGCAGGGAATCACTACCATTATTCATCCCTGTCTTCTCTGACCATTACTGGTGGTTGATAC
>NW_025393692.1:0-10045 GCF_016433145.1 Gracilinanus agilis
ATAGTTATGTAGTTTAATGTTCAGCATTGGATATATTCAGTTCAACAGCCTGGAAATTAATTTTTCTTTTTAATACAGAGACAGAATTTTCAAAAAATCACTTTCTTGCTCAATTGACACTTATTTTGAAATTTATGGTTCCTATTTCAATTTCCTTTTTATGTGATTTGTAAAGCTTTTCTCTCTGGTTTATACCCTTATTCAAGGAAGCTAAAGAAGCTTCAGTCTCCAGTTTGATTTTGCTTTTCCAAAAGGTTCCTCAGATATCTTTCAGACATTCAGTCTTATAAAAGCATGGATTTAAATGCATATATCAAACATCTATTATGTCCCAAACACTGTGCCAAGTTGTTTTTGTTGTCGTTTAGTTTGCATTTTATTTTCTTTATATCCAAATCCTTGTGATCCATTTTGGAGTTTTCTTGTTAAAGATACTGGAGTAGTTTGTCATTTCCTTTCCTAATTTATTTTACAGAGAAGGAGCAACAGCAAATAGAGTTAAGAGACTTCTCCAGAGGAAAGGACTAGCAAATGTCTGAGACCAAATTTCAATTGAATCTTCCTGACTCAAGACTGCACATTCTATCCACTGAGCCAACTATTTGCCTATTGTGCTAACTTGGGACCTATACAAACAAACAAAAAAAGGCATTTTATTTTTGACCTGAAGGAATATACTTTTAATAGAGAAAGACAAGATAAAAGATAGTGTTGACTAGAGAGAAGAATTTTTTGTTTTTTTGTTTTGGAATGTTAGAGTGATATTGAGTAGAGATACAAGGGAGAAGATTGACAAACTCTTTTCAGGAGTGGTGGGAGTATTGAGTTTGATTATAGTCCTAGGCTTGGAATGGCAGTAGAGTAGAGGGAGAAAGGGTTGTGCAGAAGGTATATAAAAGGCAGCAAGGCAGGTGCTGAAATATCTGATAGTAAACACAGAAAAATTTTATTTATTCAATTAGACACAAGAGAGAGTCAAGAAAATCTACAATTGGAATCTCTACAATACACATGATTCATAGCACATTGAAATGACTGGTCAGGTTTCCTCTGCAATCCTGGTTCTAATGATTGCTCCTTAGCTGTGTTTTCCCCAGTTGTTCTGATCATTGCCTTTTGGTATTCTGCTATTCTGTTGTTATCCTATAGATTTTGCCTACCCATTTGGTCGTGGCTCCTTCCCATGGCCATGAAACATTTGTACTGGACTCCCTTCACATTCATATGATGCTGGTTATTTCTATCTAGTTTTGAAAACTTGAATATGTGTTCTTTTCTCTGACCTGAATAATCCTTCTTAGATGGCAACAGTTCCTTCCCTTGTGTGGGTGCCTTAGAAAGAAAGTAGCTATGAAAGGGGAATGTTTACCCAATTCTTTTTTGGTGCATGCTTGCTACATTACCTAAAATGGTGACAGTACTTCTAACTCATCTGCCTACTTTCTCATATATACAAATTGTGATCAGAAGTTAAATATATCTTGAAGGCAGTCTGAATGAAAATGTAAGAACACAGAGGCCTTTGAAAATTTCTTGTATAGAGATCACATCTTCATAGACAATACAATTGAGTGAAAAGCATAAAAAGTAAAATGTATTGTGCTAAAGATGTTTGCAACTAGGCTAGAATCTGTCCACTGCAGATTCCCATTGGATTGTGAAGTCCTCTTGAAAACTGTGCTAATTGTGTCATGACTCTGAATACTACAGATTCATGGCCAATTAAAATGAATTGAGCTAATAGTTCATAGTATCCCAAACAGATGGTCTAAGAATATATATATATATATTCTTAGACTATTGTTCAGTTCAAAGAATAACTCATTGATTTAGGCTACTGATATCTATCTACATATTTTAGACAAGTGCTAAAGATAAACTTTTAGGGAGAATAAAGGAGAAAAGAAAATTGAACTCAGTTTTTTTGAATACTTTTAAATTTTGACTTATTTCCTTTAAGGAATTTCAGAATAAATTATACATATACATCTAAGAGTTTCAACGTGAATATTTTGTATATTTAATATTTTAAATTAATGTTTTATTGATACCTTTTGTTTTTACATCATGGATATTTCTCAAAATCCCCAATTCCAACCCAATTCAATAAATATTCTCATTGGTATGAAAAAGTGTTGTGTGCAGATGCAAAGCATGGAATCCCTGCAAAGGTACAGGGATAGCCTCACCCAGAATTCCAGGGGACCCCCCTGGAGAACTTTTGGAGGGGCAGTTGAGAAGGGTTGGAGACAGTTAATTTGTGGGGGTGGATGTGAGCAGACACTCTGCTTGATTCTCCTGACTTTGGGTTTCTCCTGAGGTGGCCATTGTAGCATAAGTTAGTGATTTCTACTCATAGGGTTAGCTTATTTTTTATTACTATTTTTCATTAATATAATTATATAATTACTTAGTGATTAGAGAGTAAGATATTTATCTATAGCAAGAGAGCCAGTTTTAGTTAAGTGCTTCATCCCCTCCAGTGAGGAGGGGGAAAGGGGGCATCAATTTAACAGTTCAGGGTCACCTTTCCTTTATCCTAAAACCTTCACTAACTTCTCTAATTTTCCTTGTTAATTCCTAATATAACTTTTTACCTTTAAATCTGTGCCTGATAATTATTTGGGAAGATACTTACAATTCAGTCTGTACATTTAGTTTGAATCCTGTTGGCTGCCAGTTTGAGAAGATCTCTGTCCTCAACTGTTAGATAACTAATTTCTATATACTCATCATACTGACCTGTGAGGAATATAAATTTAAGAAAAGGAACATCAATTGGGGTTTCAGCCATAACTGAAACTTACCAGAGGAATCTTATTCCTGTCTTCATTACCAACTGAAGCAGAAGCAGTTAGAGGGGAGGGGTTTGAGAATCAGGAGTGTTTTACCCCCTCCTTTCCTCACTGTAGCCTGTCAATCTCTGACTCTTGACTTAAAGCTCTATTTGGCCCTGACACATTTATCTGCTTCTCCAAACTATCTGTTATTATCATCATAACAAAAGAATTAAGGGTAACCTATTAACACAGGAAATATATAACATTGGACACACCAAAGAAACAGGAAAATGCATTTCTTCTTTTTTCTCCAAGTCCAAGTTTGTTTTTCTTTTATTGCTTTTTTAGTTTAGTTCTAGGAATCTAGGTAGAGCTCAGCAAACAGAAACTTAATCCAGTATGCCATGACCCAAACAGATCAACTCACCCCCTGAAGTATAACATTTTGTTGTAGGAAGCGACAGTGCTTTTCTCAATCATTTAATCTCTGCATTTCCTCTAGTGTTTTGCCCTTCACAAGCATGCAATCAATGTTTGTTGAATTGAATTATCCATTATTAGAATATGGAATCACATATAAAATGTATATATCTGGCTTTATTCTGAAGCTATCCCAATGAGTTTTCTCAGGGCAGCCTTCATCTCCTTATTTCGGAGGCTGTAAATCAGGGGGTTTAAAAATGGTGTCACAACTGAATAGAACAAGGTTATTATCTTCTGTACTTCTCCTGAGTTCTCAGATGTTGGGTTTACATACATGATCATCAGGCTCCCAAAGAAGAGGCAGACCACAGCCAGATGAGATCCACATGTGGAGAAGGCTTTACGTCGACCAGCTGCTGAGGGAACTTGCAGCACAGCTCTTAGTAAGAGGATATATGATCCAAGGATGTAGATTGCAGTGAGAATGATCATGAGGGAGTTTATGATATAAAACAAAATTTCAGTGATAGGAGCAGGGTCACATGATAGGGCCAGGAGTGGATCGAAGTCACAGATAAAGTGGTCAATGATGTTGGGACCACAGAATATCAGCTGGGAGAGCTGTATAGTAGTTAGAGAATAGCTTAGGAAGCCAAGCACCCAGCACACAAGTATCAAGGTGTAACAGTGCTGTAAGGTCATTTTGGTTGGGTAATGTAATGGGTGGCAGATGGCAAGATAACGATCATAAGCCATGATGCATAAAAAATAGACTTCAGTTGCAGCAAGAGAGGTGAAGAAATAGAATTGGAGGAAACAACCTGCAAAGGAGATGGTTTTGGTCTCTGAGAGGAAGTTTTCCAACATGCTGGGAACAGTGGAGGTGATGTACCAGATCTCTAGGAAGGCAAAATTCCCCAGCAGGATGTACATGGGAGTGTGGATTCTCTGGTCCCACTTCACTGCACAGATGATGGCCCCATTCCCCATCATGGTCAGAATATAGACTATCAAGAATAAAGAAAAGAGTAAGATTTGCTTCTCCCAGTCCCCAGGAAAACCTAGGAGGACAAATTCAGTCACAGTGTGTGCTCCTGATTTGTTCATTGGTCCCTGAGCTGTGGAAAAGACAAAAGACATAATTATATCAATTGTCTTGCATCTTGGGCAGCTGTGGACAGAATTTTAATGAGGCTTTTGTAGGGTTTCTAGGGTAAACAATAAACAAAGGTCATATGAAAACCAGTTTGTAAAAATCTTATCTTCCTCCCTCCTCTATAATTTTTGGCCCAACATTCTTGTACCATCCTTTATACTTCAAGCTATCACAATTTCTTGCTTACTAGGCTACATACACAAATCCCTTTAGGGAATAGACCATAAGATTTCCCTTCCATTTGTTCATTAAGATTGTGTTCATTTGTTAGTTGGTTAAGGAGGGATTGCTATTTAATAGAAATTTTAATAGGTATAGTATACTGTGATAGTTGGGGAAATAATTTAATTTATAAAGCTCCTTCTAGGTTAGTTGTGATTCTTTTCCTCATATGAAATATTTATTTATTTTCCTTACTTCTGTGGCAGGGCATAACATCACATAATCTTGTTATTTTCTGAAATATTAGCAATATTTTATTCTGTAATATTTGTTCTAATCTAAATGAAATATATTTCAGCTCTTCATGTCAAGAAAACAATATTGTATTTCAGTGTCCCTGATTTCATTCTTATTTAGGATATACATTTAATTAAAGTTAGGAAGGAATCCTCACACAAATAGATTTTGTTTTTTATCAGACTAAATGCAGGAGCTTTGAATTTTTTGAATTCTTAATTAAAAGAAATTTGTCTTTAACTTACCTTTGAGCAGGTTGAAAAAAAAACATGGGATAAGTTTGAGCTCCTTTGTTAATGAAAGGAATTCTTTGTTTTCATGGACTAAATGAGGTGGTGTGAACTTTTTGTTACACCATGGACCTGATCTTAATTTTCTAGGAAGACAGATCATCATTAAGGGTACATCTCTCCTCATGTAAAGGAGACATTCAAGGAAGAGCTTTTAGAGTGACTCTGTAAATGGTGTAGTGGTGGCAGGCAACATTTGAACCTCATTCCCATTAGAACTGGATCAAAGAAGCAATATATCAGTGATGGTGAACCTTTTAAAGACTGAGTACTCAACCCTTATGGCACATGTGAGCCCCTCCTGCTTACCCCAGACAGGAGAGTGGGGGAAGTGCTCCCATTAGGCTGCTGGGTGTAGGGGAGGGTAATGAGAGAAATGGTCTCAGGCATGTGAAGAGGGGAAAGTGAGTAGCCCTCTCTGGAATATATATGAAAAAGTTTCAATAACTCAACTACTTATATGTATATATATATGTATATATATACACACTCTATATTCACACACATCTATATTTATATTCAGTTGGATATAGAAATCTATTTTATTGAACAGGGAAGTAGGAAGGGAAAGGAATAAGATGGGGAAGTTACAAGAAGGAAGACAGATTAAAGAGACATAAGTCTGAAGCAAAACAGATTTTTTAGAAGGGAGTAGGGTAAAGAAAATAGGATGGTGGGAAACATAGAGTTAGTGGTCATAAATGTTAATATGAATAGGATGAAATCACCCAAAAAATGAAAGCAGGTATGAATGAATTGGAATTGGAATGAATGCTGACAGAATGAATTGGAAATCATAATCTATCAATATGTTGTTTATAAAAGATTCCCTGGTAAGGGGCTGGAACACAGTGTATTATGTTTCAGTCAAAGTAGAAAGGAAGTGGTAGCAATCAGCCTTTGATAAAACAAATTAAAAAAATAGACCTAATTAAAGGGTAAAATCAGGAAAATGGCATTTTACTAAAAGATGCCATGGATGATGAAATAATATAAAAATGCATAGCGAATTTCTCAAATATATAGGGTTCTATGTCAAATTCATAAAACATAGTTACCTTTCTTAATTGGTAAATGGTCAAAAGATATGAATAGTTTTCAGAAGTAGAAATCAAAGCTAAACAAGTCACCTGAAAAAAATGTTCTAGATCACTAAAAATTAGAGAATTGCAAATTTAAACAACTCTGTGATACCACCTTATATCTACTAGATCAATTAACATTAAAGAAAAGAAAATCCTAACTCCACATGGTAGAGAAGATATAGAAAAATAAGGATTCTAATGGAGTATTGGTAGGATTGTGAACTGATCTAACTATTCTGGAGAATAATTTAAACCAATTCCCTAAAGTGGTGATGGCAAACCTATGACACACGTGTCAGCATTGACACACCTAGCCATTTTCAATGACATGCAGCTGCATGCGGCTGCATACAGAGAAGTATGGGTCCGTATGCCGAAGATGAGACTTTTGTTGTAGTGTAGTGTAGTAACTCTATTCACTAAAGATGACCTATTTTCTATATTATTTTCTCCTACCTATGTTATTTTACCTATTTTGGTTTATTAAATAGTTATATATTATATTTATACATTTTTGTCATTTAAACTATAAATCTCAGGAAGTCATTGTTTTTTCTTGAAGTGACACACCACCTGAGTTATGCTTGGTTTTTTGGAGAACTTTGACACACTGAGCTCAAAAAGTTGCCCATCACTGCCCTTTAGGCTACAAAGCTGGGTATACCCACTTACTTAGCAATACTACAACTAGATATATAGCGAAAAGAGATGAAAGAAAAGGTAAACATTCCTATATGTTAAAAATATTTATAGGAGCTCTTTTTATGGTGGCAAAGGCCTGGAAACTGAAGGGATGCTCCTCAGTTGGGGAATGGTTAAAGGATTGCAATGGAATACTATTGTGCTATAAGAAATGACAATCTAGATGATTTCAGAAAAACCAGGGAAAACTTATATATGAACTGAAGCAAAGTATAGTGAGGAGAACCAGGAGAACGTTGCAGACAGTAAAAGGAATGTTGTAATGATGTTCAACTGTGAAACAACTAGTTATTCTGATTAATACAATGATCCAAAGCAATTTTGAAGGGTTCATGATGAAAAATGCTATTAACCTACAAAGGGAACATTGATGAATTTAGTGCAGATTAAACTATACTTTTTTAACTTTTTATTTTCTTTCATTTTTTGTAACATAACGTAATAATCTTGCAACATGATATAATACTTTTGTCACATGATATAATATTCTTGCTTTCTCACTTGAATGGGTGAAGGGTTGGAAGGAGGGAGAGAATTTGGAATTCAAAATTTTAAAAATTCAAAAAAATTTAAAAAGAATGTCTCTTTCAAAATTATTTTTTTACAAGTTATGTTGGAACAACCAAATTAACCTTAAAAATGAACTTGTGACCCTTTAAAAAGTCTTCATTATGAAATTCTATCTTTATTTCTGGTTAATATAAAATGCAAGATGGCATTGGCTGTAGCAGAAAGAATGCCAGAGGGATGAGGTAAATCTATCCTTTTGTCCTCTTTTTAAAAGTAACAGATGCATCAAAATAGAATCCTATGTTTTTCTTCCTCATTTTTCTTTTGCCTAAAATTTTCTGGTTCCATGAGATTTGGTATTTTTTGGGCCAATGCAAATTTTCGTGTCCTCTTTCATTTTCTTCCAGTGTTCTTCTTTTGAGATTCTGGGCTTTAGTTAAGAAAACCCCTAGTTTGGTTCTCTTGTGATCTATTTCTATGACTCATTGGCCATGGTTTAGAAAAACCTCTCCTGGCTCACTTGCAAATTTCCAGCAAGAAGTAACACTTCCTCCTCTGGTTCCTAAAGCTAATTGCACTTGAAACTTATGCCCTAACTTTTTATTTAAAACACTTTGCTTCTGAAAGTAGTTCAATACAGTGCATTGGTTCAAAGGCAGAAGAGTTGTAAGCAATAGACAATGGGAGTTAAGTGATTTTCCCAGAGTCACAGAATTAGGAAGTGTCAGAGTCAAGATTTGAACCCAGAACTTCCTGTCTCTAGGTCTGACTCTCAATACACTGAGCTACAGACTTGTCCCCAGCCTGAACTTTTAATAACCCCAATGACACTGGATCCCAGCCAGAATTAGTTCACCAAACAAGAGTCCCCCAAACGTATCATCCTTCAGTATTTCACTAATGAAAATCAGTTCCTTCTTTGACAGGATAAAAGTTTCTTAGTATGGACTGTTCTAAAGTAGAAAAGCAGTCTCTCATTTATGTTTCTTCTCATGCCAGATAAGCTATTCTATGTATGTTTATGAACCAGTCTTTTGTCTATTGAAAATAAACTAAGATCTCAGCTGAGGAATGGATCACCTGTTAATAGTTTAATAGCTCCTTCTAGATGAAACTCTGCCTGGAGATCCTTGTTACTTTGAACTTTTCCTATCTGTAATTCCCCTCCTTTATTGTAATGATTATGATTTATCTTGGACCAGGGATAGAACCAAGAGAGGTTAGAGTTAGTTTCTTTGAGATTACAAATGAATTTGCAGAAATTCTTAATAGGTCTGTAGGAAACTAATTTTTTTTTCCAGCTCTTCATTAGTATCCTCTTGGGATATCTTAATGTGACTTTAATGCTGAACATCCTCCAGCAGAATTAAAATTAATGAAATACTTGAAAACCTGAGATTAAAGATTGAATTTTATATTATACTCTTGGACAACTTACCAGGATGCATTGTTTTGCTGCCCAGAGTTTATGGATAGCCAGATCACCACATTTCTGACTGCTACCTAACCTGCGAGGAACTCAGAATGATGAGAACCCAGTAATGTTTCATAGTCAATATTTAAAAGCATAACTCTTTGTCATTAGTGTTGAGAACCAAAGATTGCAGAAGGTCAGGAAACCTCATGGAGCCCCTTGTCTTAGTGATGCATGAAAGATCCTTTTAAACAACAAACATTTCCAAATATTTTTACAAATGCTACTATCAATCAATCCACTGACATTTATTGAGTTCCAGTTACATACAAGTATTTTGATAAAGCAATCCTTGCCTTCAGAAATCTTATATTTTTTGAGATATTCATTTACTGTAATTAAAAGTAGCTGAATTTTGTATGAGGTTTCAAACATATTTCCTCTGTTATTCACAATACCTCTGAGAGGGAGATGCCATAGATGTCATTATTCTAACTTGGTATATGAAGAAACAGAGGTCAGCATAAAAAGAAGATCCATTATAGCTATGCTTGAAATGAGTTTTCCTAGGAAGATTTGCATGATGTACTATATGGAGAGAGAAAATGCATACCTGCTATGTATTTCTAAATCACCTAAACATGGACTGAGAAGAGAAGCCCTGAGCATGAGCTTTGCCCATTCATTTCCTCACCTGGAGTCTTAGCACAATGAGTCTGAACTATGTTTTTCTTCTAATCTTTGGTCCACAGTATGCTGCTACTTGACATCTTCCAAAACTCTGTATTAGCCCTGACATCAATGTGGAGCCTTCTTGGATCTCTTCACTTAGGTGTTCAGTAAATGATGTAATTCTGTAGGTGAATGTTTTAAAGAATGTGCCCTCTCTTATGACTTCATGTTCTACCATAGATTTTTGTTTTGATTTGCTTCTTACTAATGAATAGGTGGAAACTCTAAGGAAAAAAACATCTCTTGGGGGTCTGATCTCTGTTGATGACATTTTTTAGGGACAAACTAAAGAGTGAATTGGTAAGATTCTCAAAGGACACAATTTGTTTTTAATGTAAATAGTGATTCTGAAGTTTCTGATTCCCTTTTCAAGAATGCTTCCTGATATAAAGAAAGAAAGGGTCATAGGGAGATAGAGATATGCAGTGTATGTGGATAATCTCTGTATTTTCCCTAGGTTCTGGTGATGGGGGAACACCAACCCCACTCACCCT
>NW_025393693.1:0-1933 GCF_016433145.1 Gracilinanus agilis
GATTTCACTGACCCATCAGAATATCACTGAAGAGTCATACATGACTGATAAATGACTGAACTTCTTTCCATTAAATGGAATATTTCTTCATCATTTTACTATTATCCAAAACTATTGTTCCTTTAAAGGCAGCATCTGAACCTATGATTTCCTTACACAAAAAATTTTCCTCTAGCAGCGTGAGAAAAGCCCTTAACTTATCTCGGAAGAAACTGAAATGAGAATGGTCTTCCCACCTGTGAGGAGAGCAGTCTTCCAATGAAAATAATCCCTAAAAGGAAACTTGGAATTCCTGGGAGTTTTGCTAAAAGAGTGTCTCCTAGAAGTCAGATTCCTGACTTGGTTTGGTTTGCTAAACATCTTTGAGGGCAAAAATTTAAATAATAGAGGAAACAAAGTTTCAAACTTCTAATTTATTAAATTTATTAAACAATACATGCCAATCAATTAGGAAATTCGGACCTGTCTTCCTCATCATGGCAGTAGACCACCTAATACAGAGGAGACATGAAAATGGTTAATGTAATGAGAAACATACTTTGTTGGTTTAATAATCTGTTTTCTAAGTGGAAGACAGACACGTAACATTCCAGATATTCAGGAAACAAGTACACAGGATCAACTCACTTAAATCAGAGAAAGTGATGTTCCACTCACCACAAGTGTCTGTTTTCAACCAAAGAAATGTGAAAATCAAAGTATCAAAAACAAATCAAAGTATCAAAAGTTCAGTGATTTAAATCATGATCACATCCAGTGGTTAAGGATTCCTTCATGGGGATTGACAATAGATATGGGACAAAGGAGATTTTCTTTATAATTCTTGGTCTCCCTACCCTTGCAGTGTCTAAAGCATGACACTAATAACTTAAAATATTCTGAAAATCTGGAGTTCCCAGGTTTTACCCACTTCATTATTAGAAGTATCTATCAAAATTAGTAGCAACCTCATCAAAAGAGCAGTAGATAGTTGAACATAGGAATCTACCCTATCTATTGTGATAATTAGATTAAATCTACACTGCCCATCTTTAGATTTAATCACCAAAGGTGAGAGCACCTCCAATTTTGGGAGGTCCACAACCCACGTATGCTGGAGTGGGTGATGAATCAGATTCAACTGACTGCCCCCTAGGCAGTCCTATGAGAAGCGTCTATTGTGATTGGACACACAAACTAGGGAGGAGGCACAGGAACTGAGGCATAAGTGACCCTTTTAAAAAGAATTCCTCAGTCAGCTGAGAGTCTTCTAGTGAAGAGGGCTGCTGGTGAAGGAGCTCTTCAGAATCTTCAAGCTTTCCTGGTTTGTGGAGGAGTACTGGTTGGAACGCTGAGACCTTGGTGAGACTGTTTTCTTCTTTAGAAGTCCATGTGGTGAGTTTAAAGCCTAATTCTTCCTGAACTTCTCTTAAGGACCTTCCCTTTAATAGAAACTCTATGAATGAAGCTTTGCTTCATTTACCTCCGGACCTCTGGCCCTCTGACTCTTGGCTGAGGGTTAATTAGATCTACCTGGATTAATTAGAGGATCAGAGTAATTTACCTACTGTGTTAGATTCTTATTCCTTATTTCTTCTGCCTTTTCTTAATTGTAAATAAACTTCCATAAAGTCAATTTTGACTTCAGATTATTCTTAATTGAGGATTGATAATTGTTCAATCCTCTGCTGATCACTTTCTAATATATTCGACCAAAACCCTTTTTCACCCTTACACTATAAGGGTGGAATTTTACAAAGTAGCCAAAACAGACATTCATTGCAGTTCAAAAATCACCAAAAACTAAAAAAAGTCTATTCCAGATTAATGTAGGTTATTATTCCAGCCGATTATTCTAAGAACTGGAATCATAAGACTGGACTCAAGGGAAAATCTTGCCTTTGGAAACCTGTTTATTTTTTAACTGTTCCTGGGTATTTCTCTCTGGCTTCAG
>NW_025393694.1:0-7397 GCF_016433145.1 Gracilinanus agilis
TTAAGCATGGCCTTGGGAATCCATTTCCCCCCTAATTTTCATATAATCAAATTCCATTTTTTTCCTTAAACCCTCACCTTCCATCTTAGAATCAATACTGTGTATTGGTTCTAAGGCATAAGTGGTCAGGGTTAGGCAATGGGGGTTAAGTGACTTGCTCAGGGTCACACAGCTGAGGCCACATTTGAACCTATTCCCTCTTAGCTTTAGGCTTGGCTCTCAATCCACTAAACCACGTCCCTGCCCTCAAATTCCAGGTGTTTTTAAGCATTTAAATTCCTAGTCACCCACATTGCTATTTCTTTCCTACTTATTGCTAAGTCCTAGAACGTCTTCAATAAACCCAGACTCACTTCTTCTTGGGTTTCAGAACAGCTAGTTTCCTTATTCTGGAATTGTCCATTGAAGTAGGAAATCATAGCAGAAGCTCAATTTCATGCCAAGTCGTTTTAGAGACCTACCAAAATTGGGTGTAGTTTTTCTCTTGAGCTGCCTCCATCACTTCCAGGAAGACAGAACCCTGGAGCACGGAGACAGTGGTAGAGTCGTTAATGCTGTCATTGATGACATCCACCACTCTGTATGTGACAGAGATGTTCTCTGTGGGCTGGTGAGTGGGTTCTGCAGGTTTTGGGGTCGAGATGTTGAGAACTGCCAGGAACAGAGAAGCAGACAGGAGAACTCTCAGATGTGCAATGATTGAGTGGCAAACAGAAGAACATGAGAGATAGGACGCTTCTTTGGATGGCTCTGGGTCCATTCTAACTGCTTTTGGGTCCATTTCCACACCCCATCATGCTGCTCCCCTCAAAGCTTCCTGATTTGGTCAGTTAAAACTCAACATTTTGGTTGCTCTGGAGGAGGTTAGCTGACTCCTTCTTTGTCATTTGGTCACCTTATCTCTTGACTTGATGGAATTCCTTGCTGATTGGAGCCCATTGACAAGGGAAATGCATCTCGAGAGAGCCCTTTTTTGTGTGTTTAGTGTGTGTGTGAGAGTGAGACAGACAGACAAACAGAGACAGATTGAGGCAGAGGCAGAGAGACAAAGATATGGTGACAGAGAGATTATGAGAGAAACAGAGACCAACAGATAGAGAGAGACAAAGAGGAGAGGCAGAGAGAAGACAGCATCTTGTGGAGAGAGCCAGAATGATAACAGGAGGAATTTCTCTGCTTTGTGTATAACTTTGTGGAGGCACCTACAAAGAGTGATAGTGGTGAGCCTGTCTGATGGCCAATGATTCTCATCAACTCTAGGACAAATTTGAACCAGGGTTTCCCAGTGGGAGCTTAGATCACATCAGCCAGCTAAATGTTCAGCACAGAAATCCTGGCAGCTGAGTTCCTGTGATTCATTTCTCACCAGATCTTTTGACTCTTTTTTTCTACATTTATTAAGAGTTGAACAGAGAGGGGCAGCTAGGGAGTGCGATGGAGACAATGCAAGGTCTGGAGTTGTGAAGACCTGTGTTCAAATGTGGCCTCAGACACTTACTAGCTGTGTGACCCTGGACAAGTCACTTAATCCCAGTTGCTTAACCCTTCCCATTCTTCTGCCTTAGATTTGATATTTAGTATTGATTCTAAAACAAGAGGTTTTTGTTTGTTTGTTTTTTTAAGAGTTGAGCAGAGAAAAGAAGAACATGTCTCCCTCTTCCCTGGCTCTTCTTTCAAATAACTCTAATCATCTGAAAGAGATAATATGCCATGGAGGAATAAACATTGACCTTGGTGTCTAAAAATCTGCATTTGAGAGCTGTCCTGCCACAGACTTGCTCTGTGACCTTGGAGAAGTCACTTCAACCCTCTGAGCTTCAGTGTCATCATCTGAAGACTGTAAAGAAAAGAAAAATACACATCCCATCCCACGAAGTTGTTGTGAGGAGGGAACTTTTTAAAAAATGCCTTACTTTCCATTTGGAATCAATACTGCATATTTATTCCAAGGCAGAAGAAGAGTAAGGGCTAGGCAATGGGGTTAATTGACTTGCCTAGGGTCACACATCTAGGAAATATCTGAGGTCAGATTTGAACCAAGACACATCTCAAAGCCTGGCTCTCTATTTGCTGAGTCACATAGCTGCCTGAAGGAAGGTTCTCTATAATATTTTTATAGATAAATGTGAAAGGTTCTATTTTATGAACTTTTCCCACTTTGTTTCATTTTTGCCTTTGTATCTTCAGGACTGAGCTCAGTATCTAGTATTTAGTAGGTGCTTAACAAATGCTTGCTGATTTTTTTTTGTACTCCTGTTCATTTAGCCCCCTCCTGTATGATCACTGGAGTTTCTGCAAGCCAGAAATCCCAGCAGTCACAATTCATTTGATGGTCACATTTTAATGGAGAAGGAAGTTGTGGGGTGCCAAGTGTTATTCCCAGAAAAGTAAGCAATATGGAAATGAGTTCTAGTGGTTTTTGGGGTCAGTGAGGGTGGATTGAAATGCTGGAATTGCTCTTTGAAAACTGAATCAATTCACCAGAGCCTTCCATTTTGCCTAATAGCCAAATCATCCAGTTTATTATTCTGTCAGATGCTCCCTTTCCCCCCTTAAGATTGTTAACTATTTCATTTCCTACAACTCACTTTCATTGGGTAGATTTCCTCTTAGGAAAGGAAAAGGAAGCCCATTTTAGAGTGATTATACCTGGTCTTGGTGTACAGGAAATTTGCGGTATGTCCAAGTAAGTCTTGCCCTCCAGAGCAGGCAGCACTTGAGCAGCAGCGATGGGCCTTCGGAATGTTCCTTGAGGAATCCGGCTTATCACGGTGTTAAGAGTCTGATTACAATTCCAGGCTCCTTCGTGATAATACTCTGAGGACACGAAAAGGGCCTAATAAGGGGGGCGGGGAGAGAGAGAGATAGAGAGAAAGAGAGAGAGAGATAGAGAGGAGGAGAGACAGTGAAGGGGAGAGGGGGAGACAGAGAGACAGAGAGACAGAGACAGAGTCAGAGACACAGAGAGGTACAGAGATGGAGAGAGACAGACAGAAAGACAGAGATAGAGAGACAGACAGAGACAGAGATGGGGGAGACAGAGAAGGGGATGAGAGAGAGACAACGAGAGAGAGAGAGAGAGAGAGAAACAAAGAGAAGAGAGAGAAAAACAGAGACAGAGACAGAGATGGATAGATGCAGAGATGGATAGAGAGAGAGAGAGAGAGAGAGAGAGAGAGAGAGAGAGAGAGAGAAACAAAGAGAAGAGAGAGAGAAAAACAGAGACAGAGACAGAGATGGACAGATGCAGAGATGGAGAGAGAGAGAGAGAGAGAGAGAGAGAGAGAGAGAGAGAGAGAATCTTTAATAGATGTTCTGTCTCCTTGAGAACAAGGGGCCCAAAGAAGGAGATGGCATTCTTTTTCTCTCTTCTGTGGATCTCTTTTCTCCTCTTGAATCCCCACAAACTCACCTGCATGGCTTGTCCTGTGCTATATTCATTTCCAATGATGCCATCTTCTTTTGTACTATTCAGGATCATCCCCACAAGCTGGGTTATGATGTTGCTGATATTTGGGTCTGGGTTCTTCCTGTTGATGCAAGTCAGTGCCAGGACAGCAAGTGCCCCAGTGTCTGTGAAGAGATGCAGAGGTAAAAAAAAATAGCACAGATGGTGTGTGTGTGTGTAGTCTCAGAGGGTAAGTGACCTTCTCTGTATTCACTGTTTCCTCAGACTCCTCTAGGCTAGTGGATGGGAACTGTAATAGAGAATTACCAGAGAAGTTAACTAAATATTATTTTGTGGGCTCAGTGGGTGTGAGGGTGACAGGAATGACAGAAGCCAGGACCAAATGAGGTAGGGAGACCAGGTATAACTTCTAAGGAGGTAACTGTCAACAGAAATGGCAGTTAGGCCCTAACAGTCACCCTGCCCCTCCTAGGCAAGGGCCAATGGAACCAGCAGGCAAAAGGCAAAAGTTATAACAATTTTAAATTAGGGAAACTATGTTAGAGGATGGGAATAGGGGTTACTACACTTACAGACTAAGGGCGAACCACAGAGTCAAGGGAGGAACTTGTCTACACTAAACTGAGACCTAAGCAAGACAGGTCCCAGAGAAAAGCAGGATTGAAGTGGGTTTCCTCTCAGCAGAGTCCAGACTCACTCCAGTGACGTTTCAGCTCCTCCACGACCACCTGCTGTACTTTTCCAGGTGGGTAGATTCTGGGAGCTAATCCAGCCTAAGTGGACCTGCTACTCAGGTTGGGATTAATAGTCTCTACCGAAATCTCCCACAAGTAGGTGATGGTCTTCCTTCAGGATCTCTGGTAAACTGAGGTCTCCTAGGGTCAGTTGCAACTTGTCCCAACCACCATGGCGTCTCTCTCAGTGAGCAAGAGCCCACTTCCTGCTTCCCCATTCCATTTTGGAATTCTCCAGCCCTTCCTGTTAGGTCTAATACTAATATTAAGCTAATAACTAAGTAATCCTCACAACAGAACTTGGGAAATATTGTTTTTTTCTATCTTATTTTAGGATCAGAGGTCTGGAATTGAAAAAGATCTCATCTCATCGTTTACTCCAGGCCTATCATTTTATGGATGAAGAAACTGAGGCCCACACAGGTTAAATGACTTACCTAAGGTCACACAAGTAGTCAGGTTCAGGGAGAGGTCTGAACCCAGGTCCTTTGGGTTCAAAGGCATTGATGTTTCCACCATACACTGCATCTTCCACTTTTGCCTCCAGTAGTCTATCTGTATGTGCATGTCTGCCTTCTCTTGTGAACCTCAGCCCTGTTTTGTGGCTATGTCTTTTCTACCTGAATTCAGCATGTATGTGACTTTCTATTATAAGTTCTCAAAGCTAAGTTCTTACTGCAAAGAGTGTATCTGGTTGAGCTAATTTCCATTTCGATGAAAGAGGACTCCAATCCTTATCTATGAGATACGATTTCCCCAGTATGAGTGATCAATGCACTACCTGAATCAATTTTCTGGGACTTTAAATTGCAGAGAAGGTGCAGACCTTGATAGGTAGAGCAAGTCCTTACTGCTTCCTACATTGAGAAATCTCTGGCCTCGTTTTCTTTTTGAATCGATACATACTTTTATATCTACACTCCTACATTCCCAGGTGGTCCTGTGAAAGGATGAATTACTGGGTATAATCTCTCTAAATACTTTATTACCAAGGCTAAAAGATTCCAAGTTCATGAATCATGGAATATGTCTCCTGGAGATGTCTTCCCATAGCTCTTTGCACCTCAGTCCTCCTAGAAACATAAGGTTATAGGAATACTCCAGGGATGATCTTTCACTTTCTACTACTATTCTCATCTACCCACTATACATGTCCTACCTCTGTCCTGATCAAAAGTTGGCAAAACCAGTGATGAAACCCAGGACATGGTGAAAAAGGAAGGATATTCTAGGAGTACACACCCAGATTTTGTAATTCCCTGGAAGGGAAATAATATCTTGGTCTGTATATTCTTTTGTCTGCTTCCTCATTTTCATCCTCTCAGCCCTCCACTCCTCCCCTGCCAATGTCCCACTCCACATTTTCCTGTCCCTTCTAATGTATTTTCTGGAACATCTCAGTAATTATTATTATTATTTTTCATCTTAGAGCTTTTTCTTTCTCACTCTTTTGGGCATTCACGGCGACCCGGCTCCCTTCTGACATTACAGCTTCCCTTGTCACCCTCTCCAGTACTGGATAGACTTTCTCTCTTCCTGTCTACTCACTGGTTGTTACTAGGGGTGGGGTGGGTTGCATCAAATTCCCCTTGCTACCTACTCCCACTCTCTCTTTATGGCCACCACTCAGTGACTTTTCTTCCTTTGAGGTTCATTAAATAAAAAATTATCACCCAGTCTAGGTCTGTTATTTCCACAACTTTGGGTTATTCTTTTTTCCTTTCTCAGCAAATTCACTGCCTTCCTCCACATCCCACTCTTTTTCTTATTATAGGACTTCAACTTAACATGCTGATGAGCACTCAAATGCCTTAACTTCCCAGTCTCTCAATCTATTCAACTCTTACCATTTATCTTTTCATTCCACCTAAGTTCCAAAAAAGGATGACCAGACCCTTGATTTTGTCATTACCAATAAGTGTTCTGCTTCTGTGTTTAAGATCTCAAGTCTCCATTTATCGTTATGACATTGTTATCTTTTCATCCCCATCTATATCTAAGCCCACTCTTCATCCTCACTAGGATCTTAAATCCTTCCCTTCCTCAGTGCTCTCTGAGACTGTCATGTCTGCTCATGCTATAATCTTTTTCCTTCCCAATTTTAATCTATTGATGAAACAGTTCAGCACTTCATGATCTCCTCATCTTGAATCTCTTGTTCTATTGTTTTTTTTTGCCAATCATGACTTGCTAAACTCCAAACCTTGGTTATTTCCACCATCTACCTCTTTCACTTTTACTGACCTGGAAGCTTAAACTGAAATGGAAGAAATCATGAAACCATGATGATTCCATATTAGTTAATCTCACTACAGCAAGGAAATCATTACTTTTCCCTAATTGACCATCTAATGGTAATATATTTTACCCACCATAGCAGCTCTCTTTTCCCCTTCTCATCTCATATCCATATCCCCCACTATATCCTCTTCTCAGCTAAACTCATTAAAAAAACCATCTATATTCAGTGCACCTACTTCCTTTCCTCTGTCCCTTCTAAATTCTTTTCAGTATAGCCTGTGACCTCATCATTCAACTGAAAGTGTTTTCTCCAAAGTTACCAATGATCTCTTAAGTGTCATATTTGATGGTCTCTTCTCAATGCTTATCCTATTTGCCTTCCCTGTTGTCTTTTACACCAATGATCAATTTTACTGGGATAATCTCTGTCTTGCAGGTCTTCATCACTTTGATCTCTCTTTGATCTCTTCATACCTGTCTTACCCCTTTCTTTTTAGTCTCTCTTCTAGGGTCTTCATCCCTGTCATAGTCATTAACCTAGACTATGTTCTGGTCTCCCTTCTCCTTTCTCTATATATTCTCACTTGGTAATATCAATAGTTCTAATGGGTTTAATTATTGACTCTATGCATTTGATTCCCATGCATATCTATACATAGAATTTCTTTTGAGCTCTAGACCTGTATCACCACCCACATATTAGACAACTTCTCTTTTTAAACAGAAAAACCTTGACTTTCCATCTTAGTAACAATTCTTTTTTTTAACTTTATCTTTGTTATCATGCAAAATATATTTCCATATTGATCACTGTTGTAAAGACACACTAATACACAACCAAAACCCCAAAATACAACCATAAATACACTGATGTGAAAGATAGTCTGCTTTCATCTGCATCCATCTGACTCCAATAGTTTTTTCTTTGGAGGTGGATAGCATTCCCCATCATATCTTTTAGGATTGTCTTAGTAACAATTCTATGACAGAAGGGGGTCAAGGCTAGCCAAACA
>NW_025393695.1:0-2688 GCF_016433145.1 Gracilinanus agilis
TTTTCCCTAGGTTCTGGTGATGGGGGAACACCAACCCCACTCACCCTTGGTAATTGTTATAGTTTCCCCTTTCAATAACAGTTTCCCAGGGAAGGACCCCAAAAGGTTAGGTGGATGATTAACCCTTTCAGGTCCAACCTGGGCTTGAATAAATTATTAATATTGGGCTCTGATTAGCCTTGGATCACTTTTGTTTTCTGACTGCATTAGCTCCCTCCCAAGGGTTGTGATAGAAAGACCACTCAGGAAGATATTTATTAAACACTTTTTATCTATGATCTATAATTAGGGAAAGGATAATCAGGATAAGGATTGGGGATTGGAGACCCTTTCAGTCTAATATCTGTAATCTATAATCACTCAGGACTGGAAGCTATTGGTTTAGTAAAGCTGGAGCTTTGTTCTTCACAACCCATCTGGCTTAGCCTGGCCAATGCCAAACCACAGAACGGTGTCTACTCTTTTTTTAAAAATAAAATTAATAATTTTTTATTTTTAGAAAAATTTTTCATGGTTGCATAACTCATGTTTTTATTTTCACCTTCACCCCCTCAATCCCCCGCCCCCCTCCACTGTAGTTAATTCACATTTCCACTGGTTTTATTATGTGTGGTCAATCAAGACTTATCTACACATTATTGATAGTTTCATGGGTGTGGTCTTTTCAGGTCTACATCCCCAATCATGACCTCATCAACCCAAGTGTCCAAGCAGTTGTTTTTCTTCTGTCTTTCTACTCCTGTAGTTCTTCCTCTGAATGTGGGTAGTGTTCATTTCCATAAGTCCCTCAGAATTGTCTTGGGTCATTGCATTGCTGCTAGTACAGATGTCCATTACATTCGATTTTACCACAGTATATTGGTCTCTGTGTACAATGTTCTTCTGCCTCTACTCCTTTCACTCTGCATCAATTCCTGGAGGTCTTTCCAGTTCACATGGAATTCCTCCAGTTTATTATTACTTTGAGCACAATAGTATTCCATCACCAACGTATACACAATTTGTTCAGCCATTCCCCAATTGAAGGGCATACCCTTGCTTTTCAGTTTTTTGCCACTACAAAGAGCGCAGCTTTAAATATTTTTGTGCAAGTCTGTTTATCTATGATCTCTTTGGGGTACAATCCCAGCAATGGTATGGCTGGATCAAAGGGCAGGCATTCTTTTATCGCTCTTTGGGCATAGTTCCAAATTGCCATCCAGAATGGTTGGATCAGTTCACAACTCCACCAGCAGTGCATTAACATCCCAATTTTGCCACATCCCCATCAACATTCATTACTTTCCCCTACTATCATTTTAGCCATTCTCCTAGGTGTGAGGTGATACCTCAGAGTTGTTTTGATTTGCATTTCTTTAATTATTAGAGATTTAGAACCCTTTCTCATGTGTTTATTGATACTTTTTGTTTCTTTATCTGAAAAATGCCTATTCATGTACCTTGCCCATTTATTAATTGGGGAATGGCTTGACCAAAGACCTTTCCAGGTGGCTGTTAGGGTTATTTATACCTCTCAGGCCAACCGACTTTTGCCCCTGGCTCATGGCATCTTGGAACATTCCAGTTTCTCCAACTGACTCCCTTGTCAATCAAGCTGACATCCAACATTTCTCAGGATTTGAATATAACATTCTTCACTGACTTGTATCTCTTTTGCACCACTCCTCCCTTCATCATTCATGTCTATCCATTCAGTGTAGATTTCTCTTGAAGGTATAACTAGGGAGACTAAATTAGAGAAATATTTGGGGATGTGTTTACAATGATCTCAAGAGAATTTTCATTGAGAAATCATCTTTTTTGGGAATGAGGGAGAGGTTTGGAATAAACTGGGATGGTTGCCTTGTGATTAAATGTTTGTCCCACACACTTTAATCTTTTTAAACATCTAATTTTGGCAAAGAATTTCTTTTTGAGGTCTAACAGGTTTCAATCTGCATTACTAATTTTAGAACAATCCAACCTATAGAAATCTGGATTTTCTTCTCTTTTCATCATGCTGCTTTGAAATTTTTATTTTTTTGCAGTTTGTGATTACCTGGATAGGTTTTCTTTTGTGTGGTATTGAGTTTTTTTTTATCTCATTCAGATTGGAAGGACATGGCTAAGATCCCATTGCAGAACCTTCTGCTTGCTCTATTTTTTACCTGGGCTGGTTCACTACTCCATAAAAAGATGACTGGCCTTGTTTCCTTAAGGGTTCAGCATATTGATATCAGAGTAGGTATGAGACCTCTATCTGAGAAACTCTTTATAAATTTTCCCCTTAACTTACTGCTTTTCTTCTAATCTTGGCTGCATTGGTTTTGTTTGTGGAAAACCTTTTTAATTTAATGCATTCAAAATATTCATTTTAACATTTCACAGTTCTGAAAAATTCTACTTCATGGCCATAAAATTAATAGAGGATAGCATAAAAACACATCAATAATTCCAAAGTAGTATATATGGCTCATGAGTTTGATTTTAAATTAAATTTATATATGTTATTTCTCTTTTTTACGTATTGTATCCCATCAATTTTTAAGAGAGAATACAAGATGTTATTGCTAGAATCTCTTGCTTCCTGCGCACTCTTAGCATTAGCAGGCAAATGGTAAAATATCTGAAAAAAACTCTTCATTTGAATGTTTTTCTTAGAATAGTTATGTAGTTTAATGTTCAGCATTGGATATATTCAGTTCAACA
>NW_025393696.1:0-3216 GCF_016433145.1 Gracilinanus agilis
TTAAGCATGGCCTTGGGAATCCATTTCCCCCCTAATTTTCATATAATGAAATTCCATTTTTTTCTTAAACCCTCACCTTCCATCTTAGAATCAATACTGTGTATTGGTTCTAAGGCATAAGTGGTCAGGGTTAGGCAATGGGGGTTAAGTGACTTGCCCAGGGTCACATAGCTGAGGCCACATTTGAACCTATTCCCTCTTAGCTTTAGGCTTGGCTCTCAATCCACTAAGCCACCTCCCTGCCTTCAAATTCCAGGTGTTTTTAAGCATTTAAATTCCTAGTCACCCACATTGCTATTTCTTTCCTACTTATTGCTAAGTCCTAGAAAGTCTTCAATAAACCCAGACTCGCTTCTTCTTGGGTTTCAGAACAGCTAGTTTCCTTATTCTGGAATTGTCCATTGAAGTAGGAAATCATAGCAGAAGCTGAATTTCATGCCAAGTCGTTTTAGAGACCTACCAAAATCGGGTGTAGTTTTTCGCTTGAGCTGCCTCCATCACTTCCAGGAAGACAGAACCCTGGAGCACGGAGACAGTGGTAGAGTCGTTAATGCTGTCATTGATGACATCCACCACTCTGTATGTGACAGAGATGTTCTCTGTGGGCTGGTGAGTGGGTTCTGCAGGTTTTGGGGTCGAGATGTTGAGAACTGCCAGGAACAGAGAAGCAGACAGGAGAACTCTCAGATGTGCAAGGATTGAGTGGCAAACAGAAGAACATGAGAGATAGGACGCTTCTTTGGATGGCTCTGGGTCCATTCTAACTGCTTTTGGGTCCATTTCCACACCCCATCATGCTGCTCCCCTCAAAGCTTCCTGATTTGGTCAGTTAAAACTCAACATTTTGGTTGCTCTGGAGGAGGTTAGCTGACTCCTTCTTTGTCATTTGGTCACCTTATCTCTTGACTTGATGGAATTCCTTGCTGATTGGAGCCCATTGACAAGGGAAATGCATCTCGAGAGAGCCCTTTTTTGTGTGTTTAGTGTGTGTGTGAGAGTGAGACAGACAGACAAACAGAGACAGATTGAGGCAGAGGCAGAGAGACAAAGATATGGTGACAGAGAGATTATGAGAGAAACAGAGACCAACAGATAGAGAGAGACAAAGAGGAGAGGCAGAGAGAAGACAGCATCTTGTGGAGAGAGCCAGAATGATAACAGGAGGAATTTCTCTGCTTTGTGTATAACTTTGTGGAGGCACCTACAAAGAGTGATAGTGGTGAGCCTGTCTGATGGCCAATGATTCTCATCAACTCTAGGACAAATTTGAACCAGGGTTTCCCAGTGGGAGCTTAGATCACATCAGCCAGCTAAATGTTCAGCACAGAAATCCTGGCAGCTGAGTTCCTGTGATTCATTTCTCACCAGATCTTTTGACTCTTTTTTTCTACATTTATTAAGAGTTGAACAGAGAGGGGCAGCTAGGGAGTGCGATGGAGACAATGCAAGGTCTGGAGTTGTGAAGACCTGTGTTCAAATGTGGCCTCAGACACTTACTAGCTGTGTGACCCTGGACAAGTCACTTAATCCCAGTTGCTTAACCCTTCCCATTCTTCTGCCTTAGATTTGATATTTAGTATTGATTCTAAAACAAGAGGTTTTTGTTTGTTTGTTTTTTTAAGAGTTGAGCAGAGAAAAGAAGAACATGTCTCCCTCTTCCCTGGCTCTTCTTTCAAATAACTCTAATCATCTGAAAGAGATAATATGCCATGGAGGAATAAACATTGACCTTGGTGTCTAAAAATCTGCATTTGAGAGCTGTCCTGCCACAGACTTGCTCTGTGACCTTGGAGAAGTCACTTCAACCCTCTGAGCTTCAGTGTCATCATCTGAAGACTGTAAAGAAAAGAAAAATACACATCCCATCCCACGAAGTTGTTGTGAGGAGGGAACTTTTTAAAAAATGCCTTACTTTCCATTTGGAATCAATACTGCATATTTATTCCAAGGCAGAAGAAGAGTAAGGGCTAGGCAATGGGGTTAATTGACTTGCCTAGGGTCACACATCTAGGAAATATCTGAGGTCAGATTTGAACCAAGACACATCTCAAAGCCTGGCTCTCTATTTGCTGAGTCACATAGCTGCCTGAAGGAAGGTTCTCTATAATATTTTTATAGATAAATGTGAAAGGTTCTATTTTATGAACTTTTCCCACTTTGTTTCATTTTTGCCTTTGTATCTTCAGGACTGAGCTCAGTATCTAGTATTTAGTAGGTGCTTAACAAATGCTTGCTGATTTTTTTTTGTACTCCTGTTCATTTAGCCCCCTCCTGTATGATCACTGGAGTTTCTGCAAGCCAGAAATCCCAGCAGTCACAATTCATTTGATGGTCACATTTTAATGGAGAAGGAAGTTGTGGGGTGCCAAGTGTTATTCCCAGAAAAGTAAGCAATATGGAAATGAGTTCTAGTGGTTTTTGGGGTCAGTGAGGGTGGATTGAAATGCTGGAATTGCTCTTTGAAAACTGAATCAATTCACCAGAGCCTTCCATTTTGCCTAATAGCCAAATCATCCAGTTTATTATTCTGTCAGATGCTCCCTTTCCCCCCTTAAGATTGTTAACTATTTCATTTCCTACAACTCACTTTCATTGGGTAGATTTCCTCTTAGGAAAGGAAAAGGAAGCCCATTTTAGAGTGATTATACCTGGTCTTGGTGTACAGGAAATTTGCGGTATGTCCAAGTAAGTCTTGCCCTCCAGAGCAGGCAGCACTTGAGCAGCAGCGATGGGCCTTCGGAATGTTCCTTGAGGAATCCGGCTTATCACGGTGTTAAGAGTCTGATTACAATTCCAGGCTCCTTCGTGATAATACTCTGAGGACACGAAAAGGGCCTAATAAGGGGGGCGGGGAGAGAGAGAGATAGAGAGAAAGAGAGAGAGAGATAGAGAGGAGGAGAGACAGTGAAGGGGAGAGGGGGAGACAGAGAGACAGAGAGACAGAGACAGAGTCAGAGACACAGAGAGGTACAGAGATGGAGAGAGACAGACAGAAAGACAGAGACAGAGAGACAGGCAGAGACAGAGAGACAGACAGAGACAGAGATCGGGAGAGACAGAGAAGGGGATGAGAGAGAGAGAACCAGAGAGAGAGAGAGAGAAAGACAAAGAGAAGAGAAAGAGAAAAACAGACAGAGACAGAGATGGACAGACGCAGAGATAGAGAGAGAGAGAGAGAGAGAGAGAGAGAGAGAGAGAGAGAGAGAGAGAGAGAGA
>NW_025393697.1:0-4070 GCF_016433145.1 Gracilinanus agilis
GAAGAGAAGAGAAGAGAAGAGAAGAGAAAAGAAGAGAAGAGAAGAGAAGAGAAGAGAAGAGAAAAAGAAAATATGAATTGAACTCAGATTCAGGAAGAACTCAAAAAGGATTTTAAAAAGCAATGAAGAGTGAAAGAGGAAAAATGGGGAAGAGAAATGAAAGCAATACAAGAAGAAATGAATCAAATGGGAAAAGGCTGAAAAGCTCATGGAAGAAAATCATTCCTTAAAAATTAGAATTGGACAACTAGAAACTAATGACTTTATAAGACATCAAGAAACAATAAAAGAAAAACAAAAAAGAAGAAAACATAAAATATCTCATTGAAAGAACAACTGACCTGGAAAATAGATCTAGGACAGACGACTAAAGAATTGGAGTAACTGAAGGCCATGATAAAAAACAAAAGAAGTCTAGACACATGATGCAAGAATTTATATTTTTTAAAACTGATCTGATATTATTGAATAAGAGAGTAAAATAGAAATTGAAAGAATCCACAGATGACCTCCAGAAAGAAATCCCCAAATGACAACTCCCAGGAATATTATAGATAAATTCAAGAGCCCTGAATGCGAGGAGAAAATACTATAAGCAGCCAGAAAGAAACAATTCAAATACCATGAAGCTACAATCAGGATCACACAGGACTTAGCAGCTTCCACATTTGAGGGAAAGTGACACACGCAGAGTAAAGGTAAGGGCTAGAGCAGAATTTATTGTACATCATCTAAAGTATAAAAAAAGCAGGAGTAGCAATCATGATCTCAGACAAAGATAAAGCAAAAATAGATCTGATTAAAAAAGATAAGGAAGAAAATTACAACTTGCTAAAAGGTATCATAAACAAAGAAGTAATATCAGTTCTAAACATATATGCACCAAAATATTATAGCTTTTAAATTTTTTAAAGGAGAAATTAAGTGAACTTCAGGAGAAAATAGACAGTAAAACTACACTAGTATGGGGACCTCATCTTCCCCTTTTTATACCTAGATGAATCAAACCAAAAAATAAACAAGAAAGAAGTAAAGGAAGTGAATGAAATCTTAGAAAATTTAGAATTAATACAGTGATTCCCAAAGTGGGTGCTACCACCCACTTGTAGGTGCTGCAATGATCCAGGGGAATGGTGATGGCCACACTTTTTTTGTATTACATTCTATTCTGAGTTCAATAAATAGTTTCATAATTTCCAGAGGGAAATAAGTAATATTTTTTTCTGGAAAGGGGGCAGTAAGCCAAAAAAGTTTGGGAACCACTGAATTAATAGATCTCTTTTTGTTTTTCTTATCTTGAAATTTGTTTCACTCTGCCTCCTTTTTGGTTCTTTTTCTCCTTTATTCATTTTATAGAGTTATTTTAATATTGGTTGGAGAGGACTCTGAGCTTCTCAGCTTTACTCCTCCATCTTGGCTCCACCCCCAGAATTCTCAGTCACAGCATTTATAAAGGGTCATTCATTCAAACAGCATTTATTAAATACCTATTAAGTGCCAGGTACTGTGCTAAGCCGCTGGGAATACAGAGAAAGACAAGAAACTCTTGAAGAGCTCACAGTCTAACATTCTTAGTCTAGAACCATCAAAAGTTCAAAAAACTTTTAGTGCTGGGGAAATTTTATTATAATCTTTGAAAACTGATATTTCATATTCAGATACTTGATAATTCTCAATTAGCCAATTCTATACGAAATTGAATCCTGCTGTCCTAGGGAAAATCATTCAGTCTCATTTAAGTATGGGGTGATGTAATAAAGCTCTTGGCCACCACTTAATTCTCTGTGTATATTAGAACTTGATTTAAGAGACCAATCTCTTTAAAGGCAAATTTATGGTTTTAAGAGGGGAAAATATGCCCAATAGATCCCATTAATTTGTGATCTTTTAACAAAGATGGACAAATACTAGTGAGCCATGTTTTAGAAGGGATTTTTGTTCAGGTCTAGGTTGAATAGGTGGATGATGAGGTCACTTCTTAATTCTCAAGATTTTGAGTTTTGTAAATCTCATATAGAATCAAAAGGGGCCTTAGAAGTCCATGGGTCTAACTCCCTCATTTTATAGGTAAAAATGAGGCAGAGATTTTAAGTCCCTAAGATTAAGTAGGTTACACAACTATGACGTGTCTCTGGCAGGATCCTATGATGATAAATAACACATTAAATAATCAGAGCTAAGGCAGGTACCAGACTATAACATAACCACCCAAATTTTTTGTCTTTACTTTAGAACTTGCCACAACAGATGAGCTCAATTTTAGTACTGGATTCAGATGACCTGGATCAGAATTCTAGTTCTTGCTATTTATTTGGCATAAAGAAAGTGATTTAATGTCTCTTGGACTTAGTTTCCTAATGTGTAAAATAAAGGATTTGGACTAGATCGTCACCTAGGCCACTTCCATCTCTAAATCTGAGTCTATTAGCCTATCCAGGATAAGGGCAATTCTTCTAGTACTGACTTTAGGAGCCCACATTCAGAATTTGACCCTGAGAATATCAGATTTAATCAGAATTTCTACAAAAGAGAGGGTTGTCAGCTTCTATGCAAGCACTTGAGAAAATACATACATATAATATATATATACATATATATATAACATTTATATTGCATAATGTATATGTGACAGGTTTAAATTAATTAGGTAATAAAAAATGCAAAGGACTCTTGACCTGAGCCAAAAAAAGTTAAGCTAACTATCTTGCTCTGTTTTAAGCCTTTTACCCTCACTTCCCAGAGACTTATGTAATCCTTCAGACTTATTATACTGTCTTGAGGTTGTTTCTCCCTTCTTCTATCATGCCACTGACTAGAGGAAAACATCCTATTGTGAGGAAGCATCCAGATTTCACAGATGAAGAAACTGAAGTCCTCAGAGATGAAGCAACTTTCCCCAAACCACGTAACTAATAAGAGATAAAGCAGGGATTTGAACCAAAGACTTGGAACTGGGAATTGAACCCAAATTCAGTGCACTTACTGCGATCCTATGCTGCCTTTTAAGTTTTTACTAAGAACAAATTGCAACCATTTCCACCAATAGGTGATCATTTTCTAGAGAGCAGGAATTGCTACATTTTTGTCATAATATCCCCCCTGCCATGCCTAACACAGTGCCTGGCACAGGGAGATCCTTAAAAATGTTTGTTTAATTGTCTTCTAAAGGATAAAGGACTTCCTTTACAGTAGGGCTTATTAACTTTGTGTCAAGCATTCCTTGGACAATTTGGTGAAGTTCATGCACTTATTTTCAGAAAAAAATGTTTTTAAATGCATAAAATAAACTACACATAAGTACAATGGACACCAAGTATAGTGAAAATGAAGATATAAATTTTTCCATCTAAGTTCAGGGATCACATGAAATTTATCCACATGCCCCATGGATCCCAGTTTAAGAACTTTTGCTTTAGTACATTGAAAAACACACTTCATCCACCCAGACCTATCTACGTCTAAAATAGGTTACACTTTTCATGGTCTTCTTTTCCATGTGAGTCACCTAGCTATGAAATAGCAAATTGACCTCCTTTTATCAAGAGTTACATGATGATCTCAGAGGCCAAATAGGCAAAAATGACAAGGTGCACACAAGACAAAGAAGTGTCTGCCTCTGACTCATCCTCTCTTTGACAAGAGCCTATTCTCATTGATACTAAGGCTGGAAAAAGAGACTTTTTTGTTAGATTATTGCCATTTAATGAGAACTGAAATCTATTCAACACATTCAATTGGCACTTGTCACAGTTCTATTTCCAGGCTGTTGCCAAGCTTTTAACAATCAGATTTAATTGAAAAAGTAAGAATGTACAGTCACCATCCTGGATAGATCAACATGTGCCAACTTCCCCTGTGGGACCTCTGCCCTACATAGGGCCCAGGGCCATTGACTCAGAGTTCAGAGGGTGCTCTAAAAGCATCTAGTCCAAGCCCTCTTTTGACAGAGTAGGAAGCTGAGGTTTAGACACATGAAGACCCTTTGGAGCCAAGGTCTCTTTCTCCAAATTTCTTCTTCTTTCTCCTTTCTTTTTTCTTTTCTATTTTTCTCTCCACCTTCTTTCCTTCCC
>NW_025393698.1:0-6320 GCF_016433145.1 Gracilinanus agilis
AGAGAGAGAGAAAGAGAGAGAGAAAGAGACAGACAGACAGACAGAGAAAGAGACAGACAGACAGACAGAGAGAGAAAGAGACAGACAGACAGACAGAGAGAGAAAGAGAAAGACAGACAGACACAGACTCCACCACAGAGGGTGAGAGCCCTGACAGGCTCCTGGCAGTTCAGGATGTGGGTAAGCCTGAAGTCATGTGTGAAGCTGGGCCTGGGCTGGCAGTGGAAGTTTTTGTCCCACTTCCTCACTGAATGCATCACTGTGGATAACGATAACTACTACCACGGCTATAAGCTTCCCCACAGTAATAATCGGCTTCATCCTCAGGCTGGACGTTGCTGATGGACAGGAATCGATCAGCCCCAGAGCTGGAGCCAGAGAAGCGCTCAGGGAGCCCATTGGCCTTTCCTACACTTCCACTGCTGGTGACATACAGGAGATACCGAGGGGGCTTTCCTGGGTTTTGCTGATACCAATAAGCATTATAATTACTGTACCCACTGTTCAGGGTGCAGGTGAGTCTGGCTGTGCTCCCCGGGGATGCAGAGACAGAGGGAGGCTGAGTCACCACACGCTGGGAGAGGGAGCCTGCAAACAGAGAAACTCATTAGTGACCCTGAACAAGGAGAAAGCTAGAAGGTGCTTTGAGATCCTCATGAGAGACACGAACAGGGCTAGAAGAGGAGGCAAGGGGAGGTCTGGGAGCAGTCCTGACCTGAGGAGAAGGTGAGCAGTAGGAGGTAAACAAGAGGCCAAGCCATGGTGAGAGAACCCCAAGAGCTCAGCTCCCCAAAGAGCTCACAGCTGAGCCTGGTCACTCTCAGCTCCCTCTTATCCTCTCCTGGTTACCATGTGATGGTGGCTGCAGGGCAGGTGGGGATGGATGCAAATCTGGGCCTGGTCCAGCCTCCTCTAGACCACATCTGCATCCTCTCTCAGGGTCCCAGGTCCCAAGTGGGGGAGGGGGGTAGCTCTACATGGAGGGAGGATCCTTGTCCCAGCCCAGCTGAGATGTCACCCAGGAGTGATCACAGGGATCAGAACAGCCACAGTCACAGCCAGCTGGAATCATCACCCCCAACACCTCCAGGCTCCCCAGGACCTCACTGCCTGCCCAGGACCAGTCCCACAGCGTCCCCTGCTGGCTACAGGACCACATCCAGCCCACAAGGAGGCAGACCTCAGGGACCCCCAGGCAGAGGAAGGTTCCTGCTGCCTCTTCTATTCATCCCATGCAAAGGTGGAGCCTCTCTTGAGCCACAGCCTGAGGCACCCAGAGCAGCTCCTGTCCTCAGCCCCTGCCCTGGCCTGGGCTCTTGCATTCACCACACTCTGCTGGCAGGCAGTAATCCATCCCCAGGTTCCATGGCTAGAAATCATAGCCTCTCACTGGGCAAAGGTTCTCCTTCCCAGGCCATAGAGCCTTCCCAGAGCCCAGCCCCTGCTGGTCCTCCATCCCAGCCTGGTGGTGCTCCTGGACCTACAGGAAATTTTGGGCCTGGGAGAACACAGTCTTCCCTGTGTGAGGCCAAGAAATGGCCTGGGAAGGAGCAGATCTGTTCTGTCCTTTGTGGTTGTTATATTTTGTGTTACATGAAGGCCATCAGGGAGAGTCACTGCTGATGAGGTTCAATAATGAAGAATGATGAGCTCCTCAGGGACCAAGCAGCAGATTCTAGGCCAGATTGAAAGCCAGACTAGCAGGAAGAAAGGAACCCAGAGAGCCAGGCCAGTGATCCTTGGGGAGAGGACTGAGCCTGGGCCAGACCTGTTTTGCAAGAAAACTAAGGGGGATGGATATAATATCCAAAGTATTTCCAGTTGGAACCCATTCTCCCCAAGGGATGGGACTGTAGAGGGGAGTCCCTAGATACTGAGGGAATATATTTGGAACCTCTTTTATTTTCTTTATTATCTCAATAAATATCATTTTATCAGGATGAACTTTGTTCATTCATTCATTAGATCCATTACAATGAGGGACACAGAGCAGAATGGGATACTGAGCTGTTAAAAATAGAAAAAGACACAACAAGGATAACTCTCAGAACCCAGAGAGAAAATAAAGACTCTTCTGGGAATGTGGGAGGTGGGATGAAGGTCCTCATGCCCTTGTCCAGCACTGGCTTTCCTGCCTAGGAGTCACCAGGAGGAATTCATGGTCCCTTTGGTCCCATCCCATTATCTGGACAACATTGTCACATATGGTGACAGAGCATGTCAGTGAGTCTTCATTAGCTATTGGCTGCAGGTACCAAGTCCCTGACCCACTCAGTCCTCCTCAATACCAGGAACTTGACATTTGGATGGAGTCATTCATGGGTCTCACTCTTGCTTAAGCCTCAGCTGGCCAAGAAAGTTTTCCCAGCCTCTAGTAGAGGGCTGTGACAATTAGATTAAGTCTATACTGCTGGTCTTTAGATTTAATCAGCAAAGGTGAGAGCACCTCCAAATTCTGGGAGGGCCTAACTTACATGTGCTAGAGTGAGTGACTAATCAGAATCAACTGACTGCTCCCTAGGCATTCTATGGGAAAGCATCTATTGTGATTGGACACACAAGCTAGGGGTAGGCACAGGAAGTGATGCATAAGTGACCCCTTTAAAAAGAGGTAGTTGAGTGAGTGAGAGGTCTTGAGTTGAAGAGAGCATCTGGTGATGGACCTCTTCTGGTTCGTGGAAGAGTGTTGAAACACTGAGACCCTGGTGAGACTGCTTTTAAATATCTCTTTGAATTCCACATGGTGAGTTTAAAGACTGACTGAATCTTCCTGAACTTCTCTTAAGGAACTTCCCTTTAATAGACTCTGTGAATGATGTTGTGCTCCATTCACATCTGGGCCTCTGGTCTTCCAATTTTCCTCTGAAGGTTAATTAGATCTACCTGGATTAATTAAAGGATCTTAATAAATTACCTACTGGGTTAGATTCTTTTTTCCTTATTTCCTCTCTCTCTTCTTAATTGTAAATAAGCTTCCATAAAAGTCAATTTCGACTTATTCTTAATTGAGGATTGATAATAGTTCAATCCTCTGGCGACCATCTTTTAATATGTTGAACCCCCCAAACCCCTTTTTCCCCCTTGAAAGGGCTAAGGACAGCTTCAGGGCTTGTGAGCAATAAAAGATGCTCAGAGGGAGAATAGAGAATAGGAAGAAGAGAGCAAGAGGCAGAGACTGATTTGGAGATTGAGGGATTCATATAGAGGGATGATGCCAGAGTGTTTGCAGAGTCTTCCTTGGCTATGTCCCAGAAGTTAGAAAATGGTGGCACCCTGAAGGTCCAAAGGATTGAATTCTGGCACTGAAATAGAGAAGACCTGAGCTCAAATGCTCCTGCAGACAAAGAAATGTTGTGTGACACTACCAAGTCACTGCCTCACTCTCCTCATCTATCAAAGGGGCATAATAACAATATCTATATCCCAGAGCCATTGTGAGAATCAATGAATATGCTATTTGTATTGTTTTACAAACTTTAAAGGATCATATAATTAATGATTCTCATTGAATTGTAATCATTGTTGTTTTTCTTGTTTTATGATCAGAAATGTCACCTCCTGCTGCAGTCATCAGTCCTTTTAGTTCATGACTGGAAGGTTTGGACCAAATATCCCCCTTGGTGTGCCTACCTGCCTCCTGTTATGATTGAAATTAAGGCAAGACACTGACTCAGGGGTAAGAAGATGAGTTTATTGATGATGCCAGGCTGGCAGGTCAGGCCAGCATCAAACCCCACAAAGTAATTCGGGGCTCCCAGGTTCTGTCACATCCTGCATCCTCCTGAGCTGGGTCCCACAGCTTAATAAACTGTTCTGAGGAGCTCATTATCCAGCCTCTCCCTTAATCATCCCAAGACAGCTTTAATTGGTGAGAGCTAATGATGAGGAGGTCCAGCAGCCTCTCCTCCCCTCCCCAGCCCCATCATGGGAGCACACAGGAGAGGAGCTCTTGGTTCCTTCTCAATTAACCAAATTGTGGTAGAAAGGAAGCTATTCCTGGGGATTTCCAGGGACAGAGAAAATGCCAAAAGCAGCAGACCAAATGGTGTCTCTAACTGGGACCCCAGACGCAAGAATACATAGTCACTGTCCCAAGTATTTGGGTTAATGTGATATATGAGAAATAAATTCTCTCAATTTACCCCCCTCCTTCTTGGACCTCAGTTTCCCAAGTGAAATTCCCAAACTATGATGGCGACATGATACATGAAGGGATTTAACTACAATGCTTGGATGTTAATCTATTTAAAATTAAAAAAAAAACACTCTCAGAAGCCTTGCAGGCAGCCAACAAGGGGACACTTTCTCACAGGAGGCTATTAAGTGGTCACCCCCCTTCTATCATGAGTCTTACAAACAGCCAAAGCCACAGAACATGGAAGAGACATGAAGGGGAACTGGTGACCCAACGGCCCTGTCCATTAGGTGCAGAGGACTCAAAGTCCCATGATGCCTCAGGCTGAAGTCTGGGGTCCTCTGCTATTGCTGTCATCTTCTAGGACCACCTGCCCTTATGCTGGTCCTGAGAACAGCTCCTCTGGCTGATCGTCATCTCCTGTCCAGGGTTGCTGATCGCGTTTCCCTGAAAGTCCCTTGAAAATGTATCTCTCCAATATAGAATTTGAAGCTAAATGACAGGTTCATTGAGAGGAAGTGCAGCTCACAGCAAAGCTGGACCCTGATCCCATCAGCACCAGAGACCCTGAGCCTTAGCAAGGCCTTTGTATTGGGAGAAATCTTATGGCACAGTGACAGCAACACAGAAAAAGAAAAAGATGCTCAGATCTTCCACATGGGTGCTTCTTACTTAGCAACGCAAGTGCTGACTGAGCAAGTGAATGCAAAAGGAGGTCACTTTGGGTGGTCCATTATTATTGCTGACCTTTCCCAGACCTTTGCACTCTTGGTGTCTTTTTCTAAGACTATTAGGAGTCGGCAGTTTGTAGAAACAAGAAGGGCCTCCTCCTGGGTGACCACCTTGAGCTGGCACCCAATACGGTGTGATGGGCTTGGTAGTAGCTTATGGTTATAGGCTGAAGGTCAAAAGATGTAAACAAGATTCGTGGCCCCTCTAAACTGTCACCTTTTAGCAAACTATTTCACTTTGATTATTAACTCAAACCTAATGAATGGGTTATTGCAATATTATTACAATCACAAAAGGGGGTTGGGGCTCCCCACTCACAGCTGCCCTCTCATCCCACGGAACCAGAACTTCTCTGCCTACATTTCAAGTTGTTCTCTGCATGAATGTTGCTTCACTCCATTTCCTTGATGATTCTTTCACTCCAGGACTCATTCTGAGGTGTTATTTGAAGGTTGGATGGAGAGGATTCCTTGGTGGTCTGAGCTTCACCTGTTTCTACTCTGCCATCCTGGCTCTGCTAAGCCTCCTGGTGGCATTTCACAGATATTTGTCACAAAGGTACAATATTGGGGCGAGGAGATGGTGGACCTGGTAGTTATTTGGGTGGTTGTTCCTGAAGGATACTGAGGTCCTGTTAGGCAGCTCCAGACAACTGACTGTGTCTTTCTGTGGAGCCAAAAGAGCCTAAATTTGGACAACCTGCAGATATGTTTCTGCACTGCTTCCACCCTTCCATGTTCTGCTCTGCAGCAATCAATGGTGCTCTCCTGAAGGATCACCTTAAAGTAAAGTGCTGACAAGGACAGTGTCCTTGATTCCTCTCACACATTTCTCCATTTTTGTCTGGAATTCTACAGGCCTCAATCATCCATTATGGGCTGATAGAATGCTGGTCCTTTTGAGGCTATTGTTACCAATTTCCCACCCAGCTGCATTCTGCTTGGGTTTTATTGACTTCTCTGAAGTGACATTCACCACCCATTAATGTAAACTTGGGCAAGTCACATCATGTTCATTAGACTTTTTTTCCTCATCCATAAAATGAGAGAATTCATAGCACCCACCTCCAAGTGTGGTGAGGAAAAAGAAGATAAATGTGAAGCTCTTAGCACAGTCCCTGGCAATAGAAAGTTCTAAATAAGAGTTCATTTTATACTATTGTTATTGATCTTCTCCCATTGGATTGCAATCATAGGGAGGGCAGGTTCTGCCTTTCTTCGGTCATTTTTATTCCCATCACTTTCTATGATTTCTTCTCTATAGTAGCCACCTAACAAATGTTTAGGGAATAACTCAGCCCAGTCCTCTAAAAGAATGGCTGCATCAAGGCCACAAATGGACAGTTATGATCAGGGATTATGAGAAAGACATTCCTGGTATTTCCTAGAAGATGACTCTAAAGACAGCTGAGGTGACAGCAGTCAAGTCCTGGCTGTTCCTGACAGGCCAGAAC
>NW_025393699.1:0-1286 GCF_016433145.1 Gracilinanus agilis
ACAGACTCCACCACAGAGGGTGAGAGCCCTGACAGGCTCCTGGCAGTTCAGGATATGGGTAAGCCTGAAGTCGTGTGTGAATCTGGGCCTGGGCTGGCAGTGGAGGTTTTTGTCCCACTTCTTCACTGAATGCATCACTGTGGATAACGATAACTACTACCACTGCTATAAGCTTCCCCACAGTAATAATCGGCTTCATCCTCAGGCTGGACGTTGCTGATGGACAGGAATCGATCAGCCCCAGAGCTGGAGCCTGAGAAGTGCTCAGGGAGCCCATCGGCTTTTCCTACACTTCCACTGCTGGTGACATACAGGAGATACCGAGGGGCCTTTCCTGGGCTTTGCTGATACCAATAAGCATTATAATTACTGTACCCACTGCTCAGGGTGCAGGTGAGCCTGGCTGTGCTCCCCGGGGATGCAGAGACAGAGGGAGGCTGAGTCAGCACCAGCTGGGAGAGGGAGCCTGCAAAGAGAGAAACTCATTAGTGACCCTGAAGAAGGAGAAAGCTAGAAGGTGCTTTGAGATCCTCATGAGAGACAAGAACAGGGCTAGAAGAGGAGGCAAGGGGAGGTCTGGGAGCAGTGCTGACCTGAGCAGAAGGTGAGCAGCAGGAGGCTAACAAGAGGACAAGCCATGGTGAGAGAACCCCAAGAGCTCAGCTCCCCAAAGAGCTCACACCTGAGCCTGGCCACTCTCAGCTCCCTCTTATCCTCTCCTGGTTACCATGTGATGGTGGCTGCAGGGCAGGTGGGGATGGATGCAAATCTGGGCCTGGTCCAGCCTCCTCTAGACCACACCTGCATCCTCTCTCAGGGTCCCAGGTCCCAAGTGGGGGAGGGGGGCAGCCCTACATGGAGGGAGGATCCTTGTCCCAGCCCAGCTGAGATGTCACCCAGGAGTGATCACAGGGATCAGAGCAGCCACAGTCATAGCCAGCTGGAATCATCACCCCCAACACCTTCAGGCTCACTGCCTGCCCAGGACCAGTCCCACAGCGTCCCCTGCTGGCTACAGGACCACATCCATCCAGCCCACAAGGAGGCAGACCTCAGGGGCCCCCAGGCAGAGGAAGGTTCCTGCTGCCTCTTCTATTCATCCCATGCAAAGGTGGCTCTCTTGAGCCACAGCCTGAGGCACCCAGAGCAGTTCCTGTCCTCAGCCCCTGCCCTGGCCTGGGCTCTTGCATTCACCACATTCTGCTGGCAGACAATAATCCATGATGACTCTAAAGACAACTGAGGTGACAGCAGTCAAGTCCTGGCTGTTCCTGACAGGCCAGAAC
>NW_025393700.1:0-2130 GCF_016433145.1 Gracilinanus agilis
TTCCTGTTGCACTGAATCATTTTACGCTAATGAAGTTTCTGCTTATGATGTTATTATATTTCCTAATTTACTTAAACGCTTACTGTATCAAAAACAATGCGGTTATATGTACCACCTATGAACATCTTATAGAGCACATGTCTTTAAAATTTATTCTGTCTTGGTAATTGCAAAGAACCTTGAAAGTTTTCCATGCTTTGAATATTACCTTGTAATTTTACAAGAGATATTTTTTTAACTTTTACTTTAAATCCTTAAGAATTGTTGTCTTAAAGGATAAAGCTTTTATATATTTTATTATAAGAGATATTATTGCCTTAAATGGGTAGAAGCATTCCTATCCAGGATTTTTAAAACAGGAAGCCAAGGAGCTCCTGTATATTCTTATCTGAGGATGATTATACCAGAAGGTTTCTTTTTTAAATATCACATTTTGCTATGGAAGCAATAACGGCATTTGCCAAGGGTTACAGGTTGTAACAAGTATATGATTTTAAACATCACTGTTTATTGTTTAAAATGTGCTATTGGAAATAATGGTACTCTATTTGAATGTGCATTGTGAATCTGCCTTTTGTAAGATCCATTTACACTCACAAAATGAAAATCTCATTTTTGGGTAACAACCCTTCTAGTTCTAAGCTATATATATTTTTTTGAATTTTTAAAACATTTTTTTTAATGAGAGCAATTGATTTTCCCTTTTTCTCATCTTTTACTGGAAGTACATATATAATCATTATTTATCTTTTTTCTGATTCTACAGCAAATACCTGAGCCTATAGGACTGTGATTTAAATGCCTCTCTGATTCCAGAAGGGAATATGAAAGCCATTAATAGTGCTAAAGAAAGCACATGGTCAGAGACTTGACTGACTAAGATCTGCAAAATAGCAGTTCTATGCCAATACTTTCGGGCTTGGAAATTGGGTTTGAGTCCTGGAGTCCCAGTCTTTTCTAAAACTTTAGAGGATGTGGGTCCCCTCGACTTAGATTCCTAGAAAGCACCTAAGATTGGTTAATTTATTTGGCTCACTTCCCTAAAAAGCTGATGATAAGTCAGATCAGAGAGAGACATTTTCCTTAAGTCCTGGCCCTGAATGGGTAATTGCACACTGTTGAATTCACTTTAATTAGACCTTCATTCAAAGGTCTAAGTTTATTTTCCCTAGATTTTTTTTTGCACATTTTACATTTCATTTCACAAGTTAATTTTTCATCTTTTTTCTTGAATTCTATTCTTTGTATTTTGTCATCCTTACCTGACCTGAGATACCCTTTTTTAGAAAAAAGGTGTGTTTAAGAATTACCTCACGGGGATATCTGTTAAGTTTTTTAAAATTCGATAATGTGAAAATATATGTATATTTATTTAACTCTTTTAGGAGTAATTTCACGGGGAATTATATAAAATCTTAGAAGAAAATGTATGTTTTGTAATCTATAATGTAAAGTTTAAATTCTTTTGAGAATAATTTCAGGATAAGGACCTTGCCATCTCCCCAGAATCCAGATGACGAACTTGTTTTGGTGAAGACACCATGAAGATGTCTGAAAAGCCTTCACTGTACCATGAAGACCAAACTTTGAACTTTGGGGTGCAGTTGATTGAACTATGGGGAGTTGAAATTGAGTTGTATGTATTGTTTTAAATTGTACACTGTTGTGCCAGTGGGGGACAGCCCCCCAAATTGGTTTTTTGTCAATGCGTCTAATTTTAACCATTTGTTCATCTATTTCTTTTATCCCCAAAATTCCTGAAAAATTTAGAAGTTGTCTATTTTTACAGGTCCAGCGAAGAAAAAAGGACTAACCTTTTTTTTTGCCGGACCTCACGGGGAATTGTAAAAAGGAAATTGGAAGAAACCATCTAAAAATGTATATATTTCTATGGACAAGGGAAATGTATCAAAACTACATTTCCCGTGATCCAACATGGTCCAACTGGTTTCCGTTTCCGACGTCTTGACGCAGGGGAGCGCTTAAATCTCGTGGGTTAGGAGGGAGTGCTCTCTTCTTTGGCGAGTAGGGCTTGGCTAGGAGGCAGTATGGAGGCGGCAGTTTTGAATGCTTACAAGCGCGTGGTCTAATGATTTTATCTATCAACATGGCTTTAATTAAAATACTAAT
>NW_025393701.1:0-1105 GCF_016433145.1 Gracilinanus agilis
ACTAATTTATATATTTATGGCAGCCTTTATCATTTTTCATATTAACAATTTGGCAAACCAGAAGGTCGAAATTCGAACTCTCAATTTTCTAGATAGTCTAAGAGGAAAAAGCCATGCGGCTCTGGGACCCAGAGTCTCAGAAGCGAATCTTCCAGATAGCCTAACGATAGCCATGCCTGCTTTTTGGCCTGGCTCAGCTCTTTTGAGCACTTTTTTAAAAAAGGAAAGTGACTTTCCTTGCCATGCTTTTGCTAAAAGCAAGAGCACGTTTTTGCCTCCAGTGGGACTCAGCCGGCCAGTCCAGCCCAAGCCACCTTGGGAGGGAGGTCAGGCCAGCCGATTCGGGCTTTTGGCTTTAAACTAAAATGCCGGAGCCCAGCCAATGTGCTCTGCCGCTACTCTCTGCTGCTGATCTCCATTCCTACTGGCTATCTCCTGACTTGATCTCCATTCCTGCCACGCCGAAAGCCTACAAGCCTGCCAGCGTTCCAGTCCCTGTGATCCCCGATTCTGGTGCTGCTGATCCTGCTAATTCCACTCCAGAACCCCGAGCCCCAACAGCGATGACCTGCCACCTTTGCTGAGATCGAGACCTCCAGAGACTGCTTCAGCTCTGACGCAAACCATTTGGGTATATTCCCCTTTCTCCCTATTTCTAGCCTTCCACGTGTTTCTCTAAAGACCTAATTAGGCAACAACCCACACAGACTCTACACGTGGGTAGTTTTCCTGAGCTTTTCTCTAACCCCAAGCCCATGTGGACCTAGCATCTGAACCTCTCAGGCGCTTGGCCTATTCAAACTTTTGCGATTATTAAAAAAACTGAACTTAGGGGAAGCCTATTCACCCCATACCTGCTCAGAACTTTGAACTTTAAAAAAAAAAAAAAAAAAACCTTAAACTCAGCAGAACTCAATCAAAAGGACCTTAAATTGAAATCAGGGGTAAACTTTAAAAACCTCAGAACTGAATGAGCTTTATTTCTGTTTTAAAAAGACTGTATCTTACTGTATATTGCTAATTAGTTTTGTTAATTAATCTTGCTTACTTCGTTGATATTCCTGTTGCACTGAATCATTTTACGCTAATGAAGTTTCTGCTTATG
>NW_025393702.1:0-4008 GCF_016433145.1 Gracilinanus agilis
AAGATGGAGTCTGAGTAAGGACCTGCCTTTAAACTCAGCTTTACAAAGTGCTATTGCTATCTAAAGGGAATAAATGATGACTGACTAACTATAACTAATGCTGTCAATTAGGTAACCCTTCACAGATTTAACTTCTCTCTAATTACTCTCCTTATTAACTCCACAGACATATAAGGTAAGGGAGGGAAGGCAGGGATGGTATTAGGAAAGGAAGATATAAGGGGTTTATCTAAAATAATAATTTCTTAAGTAAATATGTCAAAGCTAGGCTAAATTTTAATATTAAAGCTAGGTAATCAAGGCAGCTTGGCTGACTGACAACCTCCCTCCACGGAAGATCCAGCCAACTGCCTCTTCCTCAAGATTCCAAACCCCTAACAGCTTTTGGAACTCAGCCAAAGCTAGAAAAAACTGTATCACCCCAATTCTGTATACTACATGATCTTTGATGAAAGATCTTTCCCCCAGGGGTAAGTTACTTTCTCTGCCCTTGGAAGACTTCTTGTCTGTCCAATTGTTGGGATTAAATCTGTATGGATTGGATTAGTCTGCCCTGAGGCTAAAACCTCAAAGCCTCTAGGGAGGGAAAAACCAACCAACAAACAAACAAACAAAAAAAACCAAAAAAGGTGGCATGACAAGAAGGAGTGTTTTTTTTTTTTTTTTGCTGAACTGAGCTCACCAGCAGTGGGTTCCCCCTGTGCTATCCACTGTGTTTGATCTGGTTTTCTTTCCTCTTGAAACCCTGCGTTCTCTATCTCAGTATGAGGAAACCAAGCTGTCTGCTCTCTGGGGTTTGGTTCTCTCTAAGCCACCATCTTCTGGGTGTTTTTGCTGTGTTTCTCTGTTTTTCTCCTCCAGTCACCTCTCCAGTGTCTATGTTTGACTCCCTGAGTCCTATGCTAGCAAGGCCCTCTCTCCCGACTGGTGCACCCACCAGCCCTGAGATTTCCCGGGCAGCTGGAGACTCCACATAGCACGTTGGGGAGGCATCTTGGGATCCTGGGATTCCCCTTCTATGCCCTCAGTCCTGATAGTTCAAGTATTGAAGCCTTTTTCTTGGCGTACCTCTTTAGTTGTGCTGCAGTAGGGTTCCCCGTGCTCTGTCCTGTTCTTAGATTCGGTCCTCTTTCTTCTCGAAGCACATTGTTTTCTATCTCAGTGCGTAACAGTGCGGAGGTTTTAAGATTCGCTCAGTCTACACCACCATCTTACTGGAACTCCCATGAATGTTAATGTTGAAGTGATTTTTGTTCTCATAATTATTGTTAGAAAACTGGGAGGTGGGGAACTACTGACAAAAGGAATTCTGAAACCTTCTAAAATAAGGTGAATGGTTACCAATTGGAACCCAAGCCTAGGGTAATGAGTGGAAAATTTAATCTAGGTCAGAGAAATATTCTGATGAGCAAGTCATGTGCCTTGTTGATTTCATGACCAAGCAAGATCAGGTAAGTCGAGATAGGAAAAATAGGTATAATGATGAGAGTTTTTATATCATTAGTTTAGTGATAGGTTGATTTTCCTGTGATGAACTCTCTGTACAGGGAGCAGCTTTTCTGTAATTTATTGTCTTCAGATTTTGCTTGGAGTACTGAGATTTATGTGACTTCTCCAGAGTCTCACATCCAATATGTGTCAGAGGGGACCCTTGAATCCAAGTCTTCCTCTCTATGATGCCAACTTTTTATCTTTCCCTCTTTGGTACCTCTTGAAGGGAGGTATGATCATCAACATGTATTTTTCATATAACATATAAAAAAGTACAAACTCTAAATATATTAACTTACTCAGACTCACAGAATAAAAGTGACAGAGCCAGGATGAAGATCCATATTTTATTATTCCTTATTCAAGGCATTCAGGAGCTACTAATCAATCCATAATAGAAAGTAGTCAACAAGAAAAGAATATGCATTTATATCATTATTTCTGTTCTTTATATGAGTGGAATATACAGAGAATTTGATTTTATTCCTTATTTTTGAAGTCTTTATTTTTATATTAGGAGATTTGAAAATAAACACAGTCCCATATAAAGTCAAAATGTTTAGTTTGGATTACTTTATAGATCTGCTTTGTTGAAAATGAATTTTCATTTTTCACCTTTCTCAATTTTTCCATCTCAAGAAAAAACCAAATTTATACCAAAATATGTATTGCCTCGTTTGATTACAGTTGGCAAGAACTGTTGTGTTGAACATTCACACATTTTAAATGATTGAAATATATTTATATTTGTCACAGAAAAAATTAAGTTGCATAGTCATGTGACCTAAAACTTGAACGAAAGGGGCACAAGCATTAAGATAAAAATAATAGCATTTATTCCCTGTAGATATCTTTTCTTCCCACTATTTTGCTTTCTAACAAGTTTTGGCAAAGGAAAATGCCACTTTGTGTTCTACCTAATGCTCTAATTTCTTGTTCCTTGGAAAATAAGACACTACTACAGATCAAATAATTGAAATGAAGCCTAGGAAAATGTAGATTTTTATATTTGTGTACTTACAAGAGTAGCATTTGTTGCCCCTGCATTGTCATTACAAAAAATATTCATCTATTTAGGAGTTTGGATTATAACTCTTGCAAAGTGGGAAAACTTTGAATTGAGCTTTTTGATTGATATCACATTAAATCAGCAGTGACATAACTTGTTTACAAGAAAGTGGTATAAACAACAAATGTCCTTGCTTAAAACAGCTTTCTTATTGAATTTTAGCAGTAAAAAGAGAAGAAATATAAAAGGAAATGCTATTTAAGACAGGGAGCAAGAGCCAAAAACAAAAAAGATTGTAGCTCATTAAATAAGGTATTTCAGTCCTCTGTATATATTTTTTTCTTTTTTTATCTCTGGTTAAGTAACCTAATAGGCTTTAGTTTTCTTGTATAAAAATGAGGCTTAACATAATGATTAGTCTTCATTTGGAAAAGTCTTCTGGTGCCTTGAATAGGTTTTGTTCATATTTTTAAAAGTGGTTAATTATTTATCATGATTTGGTACCCCAAATCCTCAATTATGCCTTTCTTCTCACCCATACACTTGTTTTAAAAATATTTATTTTGTCCTGCAATACATTTTTAGATATCTTTCTTACCAAATTACAACCAATGAAAAGAGAAAAAAAGTAGAAAATATAATGCCATTATTGGTCTTGGATAACCAATAAAGTGTTAATTGTTTGAAAGCAGGATTTGGGATTTTTTCAAGACCCTTTCAAATCTTTAATTTTATCTTAAAACTAATATGCTTTGGTAGACATTAACTTTAGTTTATAACAAAGACAAGCTCATATCTAGCAGAATCCAACTCTTGCACAAAAAAATTATAGATAGGATGAATTAAAAACACAAAAAAATATGAGAAACAAACATTTAAAAATAATTTTCTTTGAATTAAAATTGGTATTACACGCTGTGAGAATAACTATTTGATTAGAGCTTTCTCTCTTTACATCAGAGAACTTTGTATTCTAGGTTTAGAAAATCTGAATTAGAAAAAAATATCTGTATGCGCACACACATACACACATACACACACACACACACACACACACACAAATATATATATTGCTTCTCCTTCCAGAGACCCCTAAAGCTTGATATAAGGGCAATTTCTTTCCTGTAGACTTTAGTTCCTGTGTAGGTAATCAATAGAGTGTGTGATTGCTAAGGAAGTGTTGCTTCTTCTAGGGCAGGGGTCAGGAACCTTTTTGGCCATGAGAGCCATAAACGCCACATTTTTTAAAATGTAATTTCATGAGAGCCATACAGTGCTCGCAGTGCAAGCTCCTGTAACAGCGCCTGAAAAAAAAAAACCTGACTTTGTGGCTCCTGCAGAAAGAGCCATATCTGGCCCTCAAAGGAGCCAGATATGGCTCAAGAGCCATATGTTGCTGACCCCTGTCCTAGGGAATGTGAAGGTAAGCAGAGGCATAGACATGTTACTCTTGTTTTGTGAGTAATTTGAGGAAAGGTGTGTGGCATAAGAGAATTTGAAAGGAGGAT
>NW_025393703.1:0-2989 GCF_016433145.1 Gracilinanus agilis
AGAGAGAGAGAGAGAGAGAGAGAGAGAGAGAGAGAGAGAGAGAGAGAATCTTTACTAGATGTTCTGTCTCCTTGAGATGGCATCCTTTTCTCTCTTCTGTGAATCTCTTTTCTCCTATTGAATCCCCACAAACTCACCTGCATGGCTTGTCCTGTGCTATAGATATTTCCAATGATGCCATCTTCTTTTGTACTATTCAGGATCATCCCCACAAGCTGGGTTATGATGTTGCTTATATTTGGGTCTGGGTGTTTCCTGTTGATGCAAGTCAGTGCCAGGACAATAAGTGCCCCAGTGTCTGTGAAGAGATGCACAGGTAAAAAAAATAGCACAGATGGTGTGTGTGTGTGTGTGTGTGTGTGTGTGTGTGTGTGTGTGTGTGTGTGGCCTCAGAGGGTAAGGGATCTTCTCTGTTTTTACTGTTTCCTTAGACTCCTCCAGGCTAGTGGTTGGGAACTTGGGAAATGTATATTTTTTATTCTATCTTATTTTAGGATCAGAGGTTTGGAATTGGAAGAGATTTCATCTCATCGTTTACTCCTGGCCTATCATTTTATAGTTGAAGAACCGAGGCCCACACAGGTTAAATGACTTACCTAAGGTCACAGAAGTTGTCAGGTTCAGAGAGAGGTCTGAACACAGGTCCTTTGGTTTCAAAAGCATTGATGTTTCCTCCATACATTGCATCTTCCACTTTTGCCTCCAGTAGTCTATCTGTATGTGCGTGTCTGCCTTCTCTTGTGAACCTCAGCCCTGTTTTGTGGCTATGTCTTTTCTACCTGAATTCAGCATGTATGTGACTTTCTATTATAAGTTCTCAAAGCTAAGTTCTTACTGCAAAGAGTGTATCTGGTTGAGCTAATTTCCATTTCGATGAAAGAGGACTCCAATCCTTATCTATGAGATACGATTTCCCCAGTATGAGTGATCAATGCACTACCTGAATCAATTTCCTGGGACTTTAAGTTGCAGAGAAGGTGCTGACCTTGATAGGTAGAGCAAGTTATTACTGCTTCCTACATTGAGAAATCTCTGGCCTCGTTTTCTTTTTTAATTGATACATGCTTTTATATCTACACTCCTACATTCCCAGGTGGTCCTGTGAAAGGATGAATTACTGGGTATAATCTCTCTAAATACTTTATTACTAAGGCTAAAAGATTCCAAGTTCATGAATCATGAAATATGTCTACTGGAGCTGTCTTCCCATAGCTCTTTGCACCTCAGTCCTCCTAGAAACATATGCTTTTAGGAATACTCCAGGGATGATCTTTCACTTTCTACTATTATTCTCATCTACCCACTATACATGTCCTACCTCTGTCCTGATCAAAAGTTGGCAAAACCAGTGATGAAACCCAGGACATGGTGAAAAAGGAAGGATATTCTAGGAGTACACACCCAGATTTTGTAATTCCCTGGAAGGGAAATAATATTTTGGTCTGTATATTCTTTTGTCTGCTTCCTCATTTTCATCCTCTCAGCCCTCCACTCCTCCCCTGCCAATGTCCCAATCCAGATTTTCCTGTCCCTTCTAATGTATTTTCTGGAACATCTCTGTAATTATTATTATTATTTTTCATCTTAGAGCTTTTTCTTTCATACTCTTTTGGGCATTCACGGAGACCCGGCTCCCTTCTGACATTACGGCTTCCCTTGTCACCCTCTCCAGTACTGAATAGACTTTCTCTCTTCCTTTCTACTCACTGGTTGTTACTAGGAGTGGGGTGGGTTGCATCAAATTCCCCTTGCTACCTACTCCCACTCTCTCTTTATGGCCACCACTCAGTGACTTTTCTTCCTTTGAGGTTCATTAAATAAAAAATTATCACCCAGTCTAGGTCTGTTATTTCCACAACTTTGGGTTATTCTTTTTTCCTTTCTCAGCAAATTCACTGCCTTCCTCCACATCCCACTCTTTTTCTTATTATAGGACTTCAACTTAACATGCTGATGAGCACTCAAATGCCTTAACTTCCCAGTCTCTCAATCTATTCAACTCTTACCATTTATCTTTTCATTCCACCTAAGTTCCAAAAAAGGATGACCAGACCCTTGATTTTGTCATTACCAATAAGTGTTCTGCTTCTGTGTTTAAGATCTCAAGTCTCCATTTATCGTTATGACATTGTTATCTTTTCATCCCCATCTATATCTAAGCCCACTCTTCATCCTCACTAGGATCTTAAATCCTTCCCTTCCTCAGTGCTCTCTCAGACTGTCATGTCTGCTCATGTTATAATTTTTTTCCTTCCAAGTTTTAATCTATTGATGAAACAGTTCAGCACTTCATGATCTCCTTATCTTGAATCTCTTGTTCTATTGTTCTTTTGCCAATCATGAGTTGCTAAACTCCAAACCTTGATTATTTCCACCATCTACCTCCTTCACTTTTACTGACCTGGAAGTTTAAACTGAACTGGAAGAAACCATGAACCCATGATTCCATATTAGTTAATCTTACTACAGCAAGGAAATCATTACTTTCCCCTAATTGATTATGTAATGATAATATATTTTACCCACCATAGCAGCTCTCTTTCCCCCTTCTCATCTCATATCCATATCCCCCACTCTCTCCCCTTCTCAGCTAAACTCATTGAAAAAATCATCTATAATCAGTGCACCTACTTCCTTTTCTCATTTGAGCTCTAGTCCTATATCACCAACCATGTATTAGACAGCTTCTCTTTTAAAATAAAAACACTCTGACTTTCCATCTTAGTAAGAATTCTTTTTTTAACTTTATTTTTATTGTCATGCAAAATATATTTCCATATTGGTCACTGTTGTAAAGATACACTAATACATAACCAAAACCCCAAAATACAACCATAAATACACTGATGTGAAAGATAGTCTGCTTTGATTTGCATCCATCTGACTCCAATAGTTTTTTCTTTGGAGGTGGATAGCATTCCCCATCATATCTTTTAGGATTATCTTAGTAACAATTCTATGACAGAAGGGGGTCAAGGCTAGCCAAACA
>NW_025393704.1:0-5866 GCF_016433145.1 Gracilinanus agilis
AGCTAAAAGAAAAGCAGATTTCTTTTACTACCTCCAAAAATTCAGAGGTATCCAAAAGTGCAGTTGCTGTGGCCGAGGCAATGAATCCTCCCTTAATTTACTTCTTTAAAATGTTCTTGTGCATTTATTCAGGATGCTGTAGAGGCAATTCTCTAAAGGACAGAATCTCAAAAGTTCACAGGGAACCAACTCAGAAGACATATAATTCATTCCATATTTGAATAATCCCTCTGAGCTAAATATAGGGTGAAATAGATATGTTCTGTGGCCCCTTCCAATCCTTGAGATTCCATGATGTGAAAGATTCAACAAATTTCAAGAAATAAATCTTAAAATGATTTCTAATGGTAATTTGTTTTCAGCTATAAAGGATGGTGTTAATGTAAAGGGATACACTTCCTGGTCTCTGCTAGATAAGTTTGAATGGGAAAATGGATACTCGCATAGATATGGATTCTTTTACGTTGAATTTAACAACAAGAATAAACCTCGATATCCTAAGGCTTCAGTTCAATACTATAAAAGCATCATCGCTGCAAATGGATTTCCTAATCCAATAGAGGTGAGACTATCAGCCCTTAATTCTAACTCATAATAAGGCAATTGGAGTGGACAGAAACAGGTATTCTCTTCCCTTCTGTATCCCTACTGGTAACACCAAGTCATTTAGTGGGGTAGTTAATATTAGGACAGCTGTGATCCTACATCCCTCTATCAGTTTCCAAATTCTTAGGACTTGAAAAAGTCTTCTCGACCCCTAAATTCTATGTTCTGTCCATAATGCCACGGTGTCGAAAATAAATACCATCGAAAAATTAAAACACAAAGCTTATTCATGAATACAGATCATGTTTATTGATGTATTAATAACACAAAGACAATTTACCATTAAATGAATAGTTATGTGGTAAGCTAACTAAAGCAAAGGATATGACTGCAGCTCTCTATGAGATTCTAAAGATAAAATACCTTACTATTTCTGAATCGAGATTGTCCATTCCACCCACCAGATGGTTCCAAAACTTTTGATGGGCATGATATGCTAAATTCCATTTTTAAAGTGATTTTTTTTGGGGGGGGGTGTGGAGGGTAGAGGGGGGACTATAACGGTGAGAAAATGGCAAAGGAAAAGGGATATTAAAAACTATCACACACTCTGAGCTATGATTAATGGAAAACCCAGGAATAAAAAAAGGACAAGAGCTGTTTAATTTTGGCTTTCTATGTATACCTAGCACACTGTTACACAAAACAGTAGAATAAAATACAAATTACTCTGTTTACCATTTAAAGCCCATCACAATTAGGTTCCAGAGTTGCATGTTGATTACATATCACTCCCTTTCCCAGGCTATATGATCAGCCAAAGTGGACTACTTGCCATTCCTCACCTGTGGCATTCCATCATCTACCTCTGCTCTTCTGGCATAGGCTATTCCCCATGTCTGGAATGCCATCCTTCCTCACTCGCACATTTTAGAACACCCAGTTCCCCTTGAGGTCCCTCAAGGGGGCTTCCCTGACAGATGTTAGTACCACCCCAATATTTTTTATGTATCCTGTACTTACTTATCTGTGAACATGCTACATATCGCCTCAGCAGAACCCAAGTTCTCTTTCTCAGTAGAACTCAAGAGGCTCTCTCACTTTTATTTTTGTATAACTCAGCACAATGTACCTAGAAACACAGAAAGTACTTTGATATTCACTACAATTTCGTTCAGCAAATTTGAGAAAAGCTCGGCTATTATCCAAGAGTACCACCAAAAATTCAATCCTATCAACCCTCCTGACCTTTAAGTAACCTGCAAAATTTCTCCACTGTCTCATTCCCTTATGATTATTATGGCAATACTGTATCTGACACTAGGAAGAATGACGGCTTTCACTACTTCTAGCCATATTTTCAATATTTATTATGAATTTAACTCATCTGTTCAAATTCTTTTGGATCATAAGCCCTTTCTAACTTGCATGCCTGTATACTGTGAACACTAAGTACTTGCTGACTGATTTAGATAGGCTAAAACTTTTAACTACTAAGGAACAATTACTTATTGAATGGATTGAAAAGATTGTTACTAATCTTTCCATCAGGTGGAAAGATGGCACAGCAAAGCCACAGAAACCTGTTCTACTATCAACCAGATCCTTGCTGCAGGTAAATATTTTGTCTTTATCTTTCACTCACTAAATTACATTATCATATTCGGAATGACATAATCAGAAACCAATCATATGTTCCTGAAGTCAGTTTCTAACACCTACTTAAAAATAAAAACAAATTCTTACTTTACTTATAAGCAAATGTTAAATTGCTAATTATAAAAATGTTAAATGAAAGAGAACTCCTTAATTAATAACATAATTGCTATAAATCCAAAAGACACTGTTTCTATCACACTACACTGCTCCTAATAAATCAAACTGATATCCAATGCAAACTACTTATTATTTGCTTTTGGGGGGTGGGGGGAGGTGGTATAAAAAAATGGCCCCAAACCAAAAACTTATATCAAAGGGTGCTTCATATACTGCACACCAGCATTTCTAATACAAAGGTAACTAAAAGGATTATAGTCAGAGATGGGTCTAAAATTTCAAATTAGGAGGCTTAGATAAAAACCACATAGAAGAAAGTATCAGAAACCATAGCTTAATATAAGAAACTTATTTATGTTGCTCTAAATTTTCATACTTTAAACTCAGCATTTAACTAACTGTAAAGCTAACTTGCCATTTTAAAGTCTGATATGAAAAAAAAAACAACTGAATATTATCAAGGCACCTATTTGAAAAACAAGAGCAGATAAAAATAAAAAATACAAAACAGGAGAGTATAACGTTAATATTAATGGTAGTGTTAAATATTCCAATAGTATAAATACAAACTAATATGAGAACTCCCTAAATACTCTACAAGCGTTTACTGTTCAATTACTAAAAACACTATATTTAACATCTAAAACATAATTCCTCACATAATCTGTTTAACTAGACTTCTGTTAATAAGCAATGCCACCTTCAAAAGATTCTAAGTGCTTCCAAGGAATTTTCCTTATTTCCTCCCCGATTTTTATGTCTCCCTCCCCTCAATGAAAGTAAGAAGAACAGTGAAATATTATGACTGAATTTTTTAAGAAGCAAAGACATTTGTCAGACTTTTTCTAAACTTAAATCTGAAGTACTTTACTTTCTATTTTCCAAAAATCACTTTAAAGAATGCTAATATACTTGATTCTCAACATCTAATTATCTAGGTTCCAATTTATAGTAAATCTGAACACATATTTTTATGTTTTTTTCAATATTACTAACCTTTCAGGAAAGTTATATTAGCTGAAACAATGTGGCATTAATTTACGGTCACTGTCCTTTTACATTTCAGAGCCCTTGTTAGATCACATGCAAATGGTTACAGAGATTGTGGTGCCTACAGTCTGCACAGTCTGCATACTTATAAGTGCAGTTCTACTGATGTTCCTTCTTCGGAGGCAAAGCTAAAAAAAAGGTTACTAATAAAAGGTTACTAACAAAATAGCTTCATTCTATATAAGGTTTAGTGTCTTCATCTTCATTTGGTTTCAAAAGTCTGCAGAGTTTCCTTTTCGGTTACTGTGATGATAAAGAAATTATTTTTACATACATATAATTGACAACAGAGCTTATACTTCCTACATGATAGTGTCATAAGAACAATTTGGATTTTAGCTGACTTGTGCCAACTTCTTTAAAATATTATTATTTGGAAAGTATGGGCATAACCTATCATCAGACTACCTACCACCTTGGGGAGGGTGAAAATCTGAATTCTAAAATACCAGATTACAATTGTCAAAAATTGTTTCTACATGTACTGAAAAGAGTAAAAATAAATTAAAATTAAAAAATAAAATAATATAGATACTACTATTCAGGGTAGCTAGGTGGCTGGCTCTGTGAATTGCGAGCCAGACCCAGAGACTGGAAGCCCTGGCTTCAAATCTGGCTTCGGACACTTGCTAGTTTTGTTACCCTGGCCAAGCCACTTAATCCCAATTATCTATCCCTTAACTCTTTTTGCCTTGGAACCAATACTTAATATTGATTTTAAGTCAGAATGTAAGGGTTAAAAAATAAACAAAATAATATAGCTGTAGAAAAATCTAAAATTCAGATTTAAAGGTTAGCCAATTTTATTCACTGAAATACTTCAAAGCAATATTTATGCCTAGCAATATTTCATGCAAAGTTGATGCTTCCTGTCTAATGAGAAGTTTTGTTTATTAAAAATATACGATAAAAGTTTTGTAAAAAATGGCCATTTTTTTTCTTTTAGGACATCACATTAAAAATATAAACTTCAAAGAGACATCTTAGGGGAAGATCAAAAATGCCAAGGATTTTAGTTACTAAATTTTTATACAGATTATTTTGGTTCATTTATTTCAGATCAAAATAGTTTATAAGTGGTAGTCTGGGAGCAGCTTGGTGGCTCAGTGGATTGAGAGCCAGGCCTAGAGATGGGAGGTCCTGGGTTCAAATCTGGCATTAAGATATTTCCTAGCTGTATGATCCTGGGCAAGTTACTTAACCCCCATTGCCTAGCCCTTACTGCTCTTCTGCCTTGGAACCAATACACAGTATTGATTCTAAGACAGAAGGTAAGGATTAAAAAAAAAAAAAGTGGTAGTCTGCATGAAATACTATATACTCAAATGAATCTGGCTTCAAAGAAGTGGGTATTCTATTTACTAACAAAAATGACAAACTTTTTCAGAATAGATGAACTTTTTGAAATTTCAAGTACTTATTCAAATTTTCTATCATTAATGTACATTCTGAAGTTACATAAATAATGTCCTTCTATCATGTTTAAGCCCTTTTAACTTAAACTGCAAATTCAAAATGTTTAATGCATTGTGTCTATAGTCTAAATAGATTAAGGCAGTACAAAACCAATTTGTCAAGATTTCCTTTTTCTGAGTCTTTTTTTTCATCTATTAAAAATGGGGTTAGATTGAATAACCTATAAGGGTCCTTCCAGCTCTAAATGACAGAATCACAAGTAGCAAATATTGAGGTTACTATTAAACACAACATTTAACTATTAAACAGTACTACATTACAAAGAACTACTTAGAGGATACCTGCTTACACACTGTCAAAACATGATGAAAAGAGAAAAGACAACATAAATACCTCTCAAGACGATATCAACATGCTTTTATGTGAAATGCACTTTGGTGCAGGCAACCATGTTAGTGAAAAACACCTTTTCTTCAAGAATACTGTTGTATGCTGCTTCAGACAGATCTGCAACAAAAATGAAATTCAGTGACAACAAAAGCTTAAAAGAATGGTAGGTTCTGCCCACTTTCACATTAAGAGAAAAATTCCTTTTATTCCATTCTAATATTCAGTTTGAATGGCAAATGTATACTACTTTAAGAAAAAAAAATCTAAAAACCTAAATTTGCAAAGATAAACTAGAAGGTGGTAACTTGAATGAAAAAAGCCTTCTTGGTACATATGAATTATGACTCAATTTATTTGAATAATATAGAGCAAAGAAAAAAAATCCTTATTTTAACCATATCTTTATGCCACATTCAAAAAGGTATTCTTTGCAAGTTTAAAACTCACAAAGGACAATGTATTCAAAATTAAAATTCTTGGGCTTTTGTATATTTTCTGTTACTATTACTCTGTCTTTTTCTTCAAGATAAATAGCAAATGTTTCACCCAAAAGATGATTCTGGACAGGAACCTCTGATTTTGCTAGCATTTACTGCTAATCCAACTGGTGAAAGGCACCACAAATCTAGGCCATAATAATGAACTTTTTATCTTCAATAGAACTTTTTGAAATTTCATGTACTTTTTC
>NW_025393705.1:0-6847 GCF_016433145.1 Gracilinanus agilis
TTAATGCATTATTTTAAGATCAGGTCTAAGAGCTACTAAAATCATCTTTATATGTATATTGTATTTTCCATTCTATCACAATAGTTTAATTAATGTGGTTCTAAACTATTCATTACCATGTCTGCTAAAATTCAGATGGCTTATTGATGGAGTGTCGCTCAGCTGCCAAAGTGTTTTCACTTGCTTCTGTCCACTACTTATTTCTACTCTCCATTTTCGTGGAGTCTCACTAATGAAAAGAAAAAAAGAAAAATTAAAATTAGGTTATGACAAAGGAATTATTTCAGGATTATCAATGCTTACCTCTGATAGAAATTCTTTATAACAATTGGTCTGATTGGCAGCTGAAAGGTATGTTTCTCATTAAGAGGATTTCTCTTATAATATGTTATGCAGGACCTATAAAGAATAAAAGTAAAAATATTTTTTAAGAGAGAAAAAGGTCTATTCTGAGATAAATTTTTAAAGATTAAGTTTTTTCAAATGGCAACTAAATCAAAAGTATCAAATGTAATCTAAAAGAAAGATATAAACTGCTAAACATACAATTCTGCTTAATACATGAACCAAAGGGAAAAAAAATCCTTCAGTTATGCCTAAAGTCTAAAGAGATGGAAGCTAATAAATGAAGATATTGGAAAACAGATGGAATTAAAAAACCACAGAGGACTTTCACAAATTGATACAGAGTGAAGTAAGCAGAACTAAGACAACAATTTAAACCATACCTATAATAATATAAAACAAAATAACTGCCACAGTCTTAATTCTTCGGTTTAACCTAAAGACCAATCTCAACTCCATAAGAATAAGTCATGCTTTCTACTTCTTGGGACAATGCCAGAAGACTGGAGATGCAGAATGTGACATTTTCAAATATGGTCACTATGTGGATTTGTTTGATGTAAATGTTTGTTAAAAGGGAGGGCTGCTTTTTTGGAAGGTTGGGGGGGGACAGGTATTGAGTGGGGAGTAATGATACTGAAAAAAAAAAAGAAAGGGATAATCATTGAAAAATAAATGGAAGAAAGCAAAATAAAGTTCAACAGGGACAACAATAAGCTATAATCACCATGTTTAACTTGAAATAGAAAAAAGCGTACATTAGTCCCTTTTTTCTGTTCATTGTATAGGGGCATGTTTGTTGATATTTGTCAAGTTTATAATAATGAGAAAAATATTTTTAATAAATATGTTGAGGGAAAGAACATGCAAAGTCCACAATAGCCCTGAGAGTCAAGAACAATGAACTTAGTAATACATGTAAAGTATATAAGTAATATAAATATATAGGGAGGGGAGATGAGTGGAATTAAATAAAAGCTTATAAATCCATTGTATATATACCATAAGAACTCACATCTAAATAGAATGTTTAAGGTTTACAAAGTGCTTTCCCTTCATAGCAGCCTTAAGACAGGTTAAATAAGTTATATTACCACTTTACAGATGAACATGGAGGTTAAGTAACTTACCCAGGGTTATAGAACTATTTAGTATGAGACCATAGGATTTGAATCCAGACTTCCTGACTCCAAGTCCAAAAAACCGTATTTTATTTCCTAATTTTGTAAATATAGGAATCTATGAATTCTTTCTTTTTTCTTATTTACAACCAAGAAAACAATCCACTTTCATGGAAACAATGAAAGGTAGATCAAACCTTCTAAAAGGGTCTATCACCCTCAGGTTAATGAATTATCTAACCGCATGGAAGAACATGCTTCCTACAAGAACAGTTCTGCCTAACTTTTAGTCAAAATGAACACCACAGTTTTATTTATGTTGCATTGTAAATGGAAGATTCAGGAATAATAACTGAATTGATCATCACCATACAGATATACCACAGTTATCACTCTGACCAAAAGCTATACTAACAAGTTGTCAGAACCATTCTATCACTATAGGTAGATATAAACTGAACAGTATTAAACTATAATAGCTTGAATTATTTCTGAAGACAACTAAAGCATTTATTGATAAAAAGTTATCAGAAAGTAATGAATACTTACTGTGCTAAGGTAAATAGGACTTCATGTGGAAGTTTAAGGTACATCATGGAACTGATTACGACTTCCAGGATGTGGTGGAGTTTTCTAACCCGATTAACTTGTTCCTGTGTATCAACAGATGTGCAAATAAAGTAATCCTGAAAGGAAAAATAAAAAAGGAAAAAAACTTGAGCCTTTGCAAAGGGGCTAGAGAAGTGAAATAGGCTGAATTCTAAGAGGAGAAATAAGGAAGACAGGGATATAGAATTCATGAATTTCAACATTATTCTTAAATTATACATTTTAAATGTGTAGGTGAATTATTATACTTTTGCTAAGCAAAAAAGGGAAATGGCTTCTCAAGTAACAAGAAATAACATATTTGATCTAAATATAGGCCAATCCCAAGAGAGACAAATTGCCCAAACTGAGATGTCTTTTGTAAGAAAAAAATATATTACAGGCTGAAAAGAAAATGTATAGGTCATGCTTTTATCCAATAATTCAGGGGTAGGGAAGAACATTATTATCTTTAGAACAGCACAATACCTTACAACTATAAAACCTGCTGCCCTGAGCAATTCAGAAGTGGTGTATGAATATTATCACATCTTCCAGAGATGTGTGTGTGTGTGCGTATCCAACTCCTGTCTTTCCATCTCCAAATTATTGTCTTACATATTATTAATTTCCTTTCATGTTCTCTATAGTAGAGCCAACTGGCCTATTTTTCTGTCCCCCACAAATATCATTCCATCTCTTATCTCTAAGCCCAGAAGTGTTTCCCCATGTCTGGATTAATCTTATCATTTCTATTTCTTAGAATATCTAACTTCCTTAAAAGCTTGGCTCAAGGGACACTTCCTCTGTATGGCCTTTCTGGTACCCCTCAAGTAATAGTGCCTATTCTTTGAAATTCTTTTGTAGTTACCTATGTTATACACATGTTGAATTTCCCCATAGAGAGTGTGCTTCTTGAGAGCAAGTATGGTTTATTTCTTTTTTGTTTTGAACCACCAGAAGATAGCATAAAAAAAAGGTTCTCAATGGCAATCAGCTGATTGTCCAAAGTACCATAACATATAATATCCTTTTGAAGTTGATAATGGTTACTATTTTTTTTCTTCACAGAAATTAAACTAAAAGTTCAGGGAAGTTGGCAAGTTTACAGTAAATCCATTTACTTGGTTTTCATCCCATGCATTTCTGGCTAGACCTCTTTCAGAACAAACATATTAAATAAAACTAAAAATCCAAAATGAGCACCACCCCCAATTTCACATCTTTTATTTTGCACACTAGATGTACACATAACTTTCATAAATAAAAGTTTAGCACACATGTGAGATTCATTTAAATGAATTCTATTGCATTTCACAAAATACCTTGATTTACAATATAAATAAGCATTCCTTAATTTAATTTTTCTGTAAGTATGGATTATCACTTATAGTAAACTTATCAAGACCAGAAAGCTCAAAAATTTTTCTTCACTGAAATTTTAGGAGACAAATCATGCTAAACAACTTAAATCAGTGAGATGTTCATAAAAGCAACCGACAAATTATATGTCAGTATAGATTTAATTTCATCTCTCATACTTCCTGTTGCTACCTTCCTATGTAATCAGAATGAACATTCATAAATAGGGACCTAAGGCAATGCAAGTGTATCTGGACACATTCTAATTCTTTGCTGGTAATACATGTACAGTGGAAAATGGTAGTAGAGAGACTAGATGCTCTCTGATCCTCTGTGACTGTAACTGTACTTTGATTCTCCAATATTCTGAACAAAAAGGATTTTCTATCTTGGATTTAAGGCAAGGTATACCTATATACTTGGTACAAAATTATAAAAAGTGAAAAGCAAACTGGAGAAGGTCAAAATAAACTCACCAAATGGTTTAAGGATGCAAGTTCCTGGCCTATAAAGAAAATTTAAAAAATATGTAACTGGAAAACATATCCACGTCAATAAAATAGATCTTTTAAATATATTAAGGTATCTTTCTACATAATTTGTAAATTTTAATGCACGTCAATTAATTTTTTCATTGTATTTATTTTATTGAATGTATTATTGAAAACAAAGATGCCTAAATCAAACAAAAAAAGCAAAATTTTGTTAAATTAAGCCACAATTATACAGTGCTATTATTTATCTTTGAATTATCAATTTGTGTTAAAAACAATTAAGTTCTAGAAAGTTTCAAGTTTTGGGTATGCTCAATCAATATCTTACAAGAAAATGAAAGATGTGGAGAGAAAAAGAAAATTAAGCATCTAGAACAGGGGTCGGCAACCTTTTTGGCTGTGAGAGCCATAAACACCACATTTTTTAAAATGTAATTTCGTGAGAGCCATATTGCCCTCAAAAGATCCAGATATGGCTTGAGAGCCATACGTTGCCGACCCCTGATCTAGAAGCTCATAATTGGAAATGGTAACAGGGAAACTAACCAAGGGAAAAAAAATTAAATAGTAAACTTACCTATAAAAAAATTAATGTAATCTCTCTTTATTTTGTCCAAACCAACTTCTAAAAGCATTCGAATTGGAGTGGTACCAGTGAGAGGAACCACATCCAGGCGTCCATGGTAAGACTGCTGAATGTGTTTACTTAGTAAACTGCTACTCCCTCTGTGGAGCTAGAAATAAGATATTTCCTTTAGAATCTTGACAAGAGATGTTAATATATTTGAATGAATATAAATTAATTCAATCAAATAGAAGGCTACCAAAATGGATCTAAATGAGATTTTGCATTTTAAAGCACTGTGCTTATAGATTTTGTAGCCCCCCCATCAACTAGGTCATATCTATTTACACAATGGAAATCTCATCATTTAAAAGCATGTTTTTTTAAAGTTGTGCATCAAAGGTGGTTATCTTAAACGTGTAAAAAATATATACATACCCATGGCTGTATGTCCCCACGTCTTAAACACTGTAGGATCAATGTAAAGCATTTCACCAAATCTTGGTATGAGGCAACACCTTGAAAACATACCAAAATTCATTTTTATAGCATTTTTGTAGTTTGTTGTAAAAGTAATCTTTTTTTTAACCACATCAGATAAAAGAAGAATATTTACTTTGTTGATGAAAAGAGGCACCAATAAATTGAGTTAAAAATTAAGGATTAAAAGGTCTAATAAGTTGATAATAAAATAAAGGAACCAAGTGTCAATGCTCTGCCATAAAATAAAATATTAAAATGCTTAGAATTCTAGCAAGATGGGATAATGAAAAGACTGATGGATTTTGAGTTGGAGAACCTGGATTTGACCTCAATTCTACTAACCTATTAGTAAACCTTTGTTATTTGGGTCACCATGGCCCTCAGTTTCTTCCTCTATAGAATGAGTAAATTGGACTAAATGGTTGCCAATAAGTCTTTCCAACTCAATATATGATCTTAAGGGTCTTATATCCAACACCACCAATTTACATATGGAATTACAAATTTCCTGTAACAAAAGTTATTTTAGATTTGTTAATGAGTAATCCTAAATTTTGCCACTAACAGCCAAGAAACTTGGTAAGATCGCAAGATTGAGCAAAGTTTAAAGTTGAGGGAAAATACCCAAGGTGGACCTATTTCTAACTTCAACAGATTTTCAAGTAAACACAAGATATGACAAATAAGAATTATTTTCTTATCAGGACACTTACTCATTCTCATTCTGCACCACAGCTGCTCAGCAAAATCCAGATCACCACGTACAGTGAAAAAACACTCAATGGAATCATCGACTGCAGCAGTATCACATCTCAATGACTAAAAAATAATTAAAACTTCAGAGAATGTTTTATCAAAAATGTAAAGATTTCTAGATCACCAGAAACAAGTTTTAAAACACTATTGGGGCAGATAGGTGGCTCAGTGGATCGAAAGTCAGGCTTTGAGATAGAAGGTCCTGGGTTCAAATTTGACTTCAAACATTATTCAAGTAACTACATGAAATGCAACACCAAATGCTGAAAATAGTAAAAAAAAAAAAAAATCTGATTTCCAAAGGACACACCCAAATTTTCTTTAGCATACAATACTGGTTAAAGTACATTTGCCATTTGTGCTTAAACATAGCAACTAGCCTGATAATATCAACATCCTTGTGCATTTCCCTGGCACTTTAACATACCCACTGATTTTTAGAAATATATCATTACACTTTAATTATATATTATGCCTATATAATATATTTATGTTATGTTTAGAAAGATAATATATATTTTAGAAACTTATCACGTACATTTAGGAGTCACCTTCTAGGGGGAGAGAAAGGTAACATCATAAGCTCTCTTTTTTTTTTTTTAAACCCTTGCTTTCTATTCTAGTGACAACTCTGAGACAGAAGGGCAAGGGCTAGAGAATTGGGGTTAAATGACTTGTCCAGAGTCACATAGCTACAAAGTGTCTGGGTCCAGATTTGAACTCAAGTCTTCTCAACTCCAGGCCTGGCATTCTATCCACTGAGACATCTAGCTGCCCCAACAGTAAGCTTTTTAGGAGTATAATAACCAGTTGGTCTGCCTTCTGGAGAAAACTTCAAGATTGAGGTGAGTGAATAAGGGAAGAAATACCCAGGGCGAGCTACTCCTAGCATTACTTTTAAAAAACTGTGACTTATCTTTTTTTAAAAACATTTTTATTAATATTCATTTTTAACATGGTTACATGCTTCATGCCCCTACTTTCCCCTTCACCCCCCGCACTCCCCCCACCCATGGCCGATGCACATTTCCACTGGTTTTAACATGTGTCATTGATCAAGACTGATTTCCAAATTGTTGATAGTTACATTGGTGTGGTAGTTTCGAGTCTACATCCCCAATCATGTCCGCCTC
>NW_025393706.1:0-6847 GCF_016433145.1 Gracilinanus agilis
TTAATGCATTATTTTAAGATCAGGTCTAAGAGCTACTAAAATCATCTTTATATGTATATTGTATTTTCCATTCTATCACAATAGTTTAATTAATGTGGTTCTAAACTATTCATTACCATGTCTGCTAAAATTCAGATGGCTTATTGATGGAGTGTCGCTCAGCTGCCAAAGTGTTTTCACTTGCTTCTGTCCACTACTTATTTCTACTCTCCATTTTCGTGGAGTCTCACTAATGAAAAGAAAAAAAGAAAAATTAAAATTAGGTTATGACAAAGGAATTATTTCAGGATTATCAATGCTTACCTCTGATAGAAATTCTTTATAACAATTGGTCTGATTGGCAGCTGAAAGGTATGTTTCTCATTAAGAGGATTTCTCTTATAATATGTTATGCAGGACCTATAAAGAATAAAAGTAAAAATATTTTTTAAGAGAGAAAAAGGTCTATTCTGAGATAAATTTTTAAAGATTAAGTTTTTTCAAATGGCAACTAAATCAAAAGTATCAAATGTAATCTAAAAGAAAGATATAAACTGCTAAACATACAATTCTGCTTAATACATGAACCAAAGGGAAAAAAAATCCTTCAGTTATGCCTAAAGTCTAAAGAGATGGAAGCTAATAAATGAAGATATTGGAAAACAGATGGAATTAAAAAACCACAGAGGACTTTCACAAATTGATACAGAGTGAAGTAAGCAGAACTAAGACAACAATTTAAACCATACCTATAATAATATAAAACAAAATAACTGCCACAGTCTTAATTCTTCGGTTTAACCTAAAGACCAATCTCAACTCCATAAGAATAAGTCATGCTTTCTACTTCTTGGGACAATGCCAGAAGACTGGAGATGCAGAATGTGACATTTTCAAATATGGTCACTATGTGGATTTGTTTGATGTAAATGTTTGTTAAAAGGGAGGGCTGCTTTTTTGGAAGGTTGGGGGGGGACAGGTATTGAGTGGGGAGTAATGATACTGAAAAAAAAAAAGAAAGGGATAATCATTGAAAAATAAATGGAAGAAAGCAAAATAAAGTTCAACAGGGACAACAATAAGCTATAATCACCATGTTTAACTTGAAATAGAAAAAAGCGTACATTAGTCCCTTTTTTCTGTTCATTGTATAGGGGCATGTTTGTTGATATTTGTCAAGTTTATAATAATGAGAAAAATATTTTTAATAAATATGTTGAGGGAAAGAACATGCAAAGTCCACAATAGCCCTGAGAGTCAAGAACAATGAACTTAGTAATACATGTAAAGTATATAAGTAATATAAATATATAGGGAGGGGAGATGAGTGGAATTAAATAAAAGCTTATAAATCCATTGTATATATACCATAAGAACTCACATCTAAATAGAATGTTTAAGGTTTACAAAGTGCTTTCCCTTCATAGCAGCCTTAAGACAGGTTAAATAAGTTATATTACCACTTTACAGATGAACATGGAGGTTAAGTAACTTACCCAGGGTTATAGAACTATTTAGTATGAGACCATAGGATTTGAATCCAGACTTCCTGACTCCAAGTCCAAAAAACCGTATTTTATTTCCTAATTTTGTAAATATAGGAATCTATGAATTCTTTCTTTTTTCTTATTTACAACCAAGAAAACAATCCACTTTCATGGAAACAATGAAAGGTAGATCAAACCTTCTAAAAGGGTCTATCACCCTCAGGTTAATGAATTATCTAACCGCATGGAAGAACATGCTTCCTACAAGAACAGTTCTGCCTAACTTTTAGTCAAAATGAACACCACAGTTTTATTTATGTTGCATTGTAAATGGAAGATTCAGGAATAATAACTGAATTGATCATCACCATACAGATATACCACAGTTATCACTCTGACCAAAAGCTATACTAACAAGTTGTCAGAACCATTCTATCACTATAGGTAGATATAAACTGAACAGTATTAAACTATAATAGCTTGAATTATTTCTGAAGACAACTAAAGCATTTATTGATAAAAAGTTATCAGAAAGTAATGAATACTTACTGTGCTAAGGTAAATAGGACTTCATGTGGAAGTTTAAGGTACATCATGGAACTGATTACGACTTCCAGGATGTGGTGGAGTTTTCTAACCCGATTAACTTGTTCCTGTGTATCAACAGATGTGCAAATAAAGTAATCCTGAAAGGAAAAATAAAAAAGGAAAAAAACTTGAGCCTTTGCAAAGGGGCTAGAGAAGTGAAATAGGCTGAATTCTAAGAGGAGAAATAAGGAAGACAGGGATATAGAATTCATGAATTTCAACATTATTCTTAAATTATACATTTTAAATGTGTAGGTGAATTATTATACTTTTGCTAAGCAAAAAAGGGAAATGGCTTCTCAAGTAACAAGAAATAACATATTTGATCTAAATATAGGCCAATCCCAAGAGAGACAAATTGCCCAAACTGAGATGTCTTTTGTAAGAAAAAAATATATTACAGGCTGAAAAGAAAATGTATAGGTCATGCTTTTATCCAATAATTCAGGGGTAGGGAAGAACATTATTATCTTTAGAACAGCACAATACCTTACAACTATAAAACCTGCTGCCCTGAGCAATTCAGAAGTGGTGTATGAATATTATCACATCTTCCAGAGATGTGTGTGTGTGTGCGTATCCAACTCCTGTCTTTCCATCTCCAAATTATTGTCTTACATATTATTAATTTCCTTTCATGTTCTCTATAGTAGAGCCAACTGGCCTATTTTTCTGTCCCCCACAAATATCATTCCATCTCTTATCTCTAAGCCCAGAAGTGTTTCCCCATGTCTGGATTAATCTTATCATTTCTATTTCTTAGAATATCTAACTTCCTTAAAAGCTTGGCTCAAGGGACACTTCCTCTGTATGGCCTTTCTGGTACCCCTCAAGTAATAGTGCCTATTCTTTGAAATTCTTTTGTAGTTACCTATGTTATACACATGTTGAATTTCCCCATAGAGAGTGTGCTTCTTGAGAGCAAGTATGGTTTATTTCTTTTTTGTTTTGAACCACCAGAAGATAGCATAAAAAAAAGGTTCTCAATGGCAATCAGCTGATTGTCCAAAGTACCATAACATATAATATCCTTTTGAAGTTGATAATGGTTACTATTTTTTTTCTTCACAGAAATTAAACTAAAAGTTCAGGGAAGTTGGCAAGTTTACAGTAAATCCATTTACTTGGTTTTCATCCCATGCATTTCTGGCTAGACCTCTTTCAGAACAAACATATTAAATAAAACTAAAAATCCAAAATGAGCACCACCCCCAATTTCACATCTTTTATTTTGCACACTAGATGTACACATAACTTTCATAAATAAAAGTTTAGCACACATGTGAGATTCATTTAAATGAATTCTATTGCATTTCACAAAATACCTTGATTTACAATATAAATAAGCATTCCTTAATTTAATTTTTCTGTAAGTATGGATTATCACTTATAGTAAACTTATCAAGACCAGAAAGCTCAAAAATTTTTCTTCACTGAAATTTTAGGAGACAAATCATGCTAAACAACTTAAATCAGTGAGATGTTCATAAAAGCAACCGACAAATTATATGTCAGTATAGATTTAATTTCATCTCTCATACTTCCTGTTGCTACCTTCCTATGTAATCAGAATGAACATTCATAAATAGGGACCTAAGGCAATGCAAGTGTATCTGGACACATTCTAATTCTTTGCTGGTAATACATGTACAGTGGAAAATGGTAGTAGAGAGACTAGATGCTCTCTGATCCTCTGTGACTGTAACTGTACTTTGATTCTCCAATATTCTGAACAAAAAGGATTTTCTATCTTGGATTTAAGGCAAGGTATACCTATATACTTGGTACAAAATTATAAAAAGTGAAAAGCAAACTGGAGAAGGTCAAAATAAACTCACCAAATGGTTTAAGGATGCAAGTTCCTGGCCTATAAAGAAAATTTAAAAAATATGTAACTGGAAAACATATCCACGTCAATAAAATAGATCTTTTAAATATATTAAGGTATCTTTCTACATAATTTGTAAATTTTAATGCACGTCAATTAATTTTTTCATTGTATTTATTTTATTGAATGTATTATTGAAAACAAAGATGCCTAAATCAAACAAAAAAAGCAAAATTTTGTTAAATTAAGCCACAATTATACAGTGCTATTATTTATCTTTGAATTATCAATTTGTGTTAAAAACAATTAAGTTCTAGAAAGTTTCAAGTTTTGGGTATGCTCAATCAATATCTTACAAGAAAATGAAAGATGTGGAGAGAAAAAGAAAATTAAGCATCTAGAACAGGGGTCGGCAACCTTTTTGGCTGTGAGAGCCATAAACACCACATTTTTTAAAATGTAATTTCGTGAGAGCCATATTGCCCTCAAAAGATCCAGATATGGCTTGAGAGCCATACGTTGCCGACCCCTGATCTAGAAGCTCATAATTGGAAATGGTAACAGGGAAACTAACCAAGGGAAAAAAAATTAAATAGTAAACTTACCTATAAAAAAATTAATGTAATCTCTCTTTATTTTGTCCAAACCAACTTCTAAAAGCATTCGAATTGGAGTGGTACCAGTGAGAGGAACCACATCCAGGCGTCCATGGTAAGACTGCTGAATGTGTTTACTTAGTAAACTGCTACTCCCTCTGTGGAGCTAGAAATAAGATATTTCCTTTAGAATCTTGACAAGAGATGTTAATATATTTGAATGAATATAAATTAATTCAATCAAATAGAAGGCTACCAAAATGGATCTAAATGAGATTTTGCATTTTAAAGCACTGTGCTTATAGATTTTGTAGCCCCCCCATCAACTAGGTCATATCTATTTACACAATGGAAATCTCATCATTTAAAAGCATGTTTTTTTAAAGTTGTGCATCAAAGGTGGTTATCTTAAACGTGTAAAAAATATATACATACCCATGGCTGTATGTCCCCACGTCTTAAACACTGTAGGATCAATGTAAAGCATTTCACCAAATCTTGGTATGAGGCAACACCTTGAAAACATACCAAAATTCATTTTTATAGCATTTTTGTAGTTTGTTGTAAAAGTAATCTTTTTTTTAACCACATCAGATAAAAGAAGAATATTTACTTTGTTGATGAAAAGAGGCACCAATAAATTGAGTTAAAAATTAAGGATTAAAAGGTCTAATAAGTTGATAATAAAATAAAGGAACCAAGTGTCAATGCTCTGCCATAAAATAAAATATTAAAATGCTTAGAATTCTAGCAAGATGGGATAATGAAAAGACTGATGGATTTTGAGTTGGAGAACCTGGATTTGACCTCAATTCTACTAACCTATTAGTAAACCTTTGTTATTTGGGTCACCATGGCCCTCAGTTTCTTCCTCTATAGAATGAGTAAATTGGACTAAATGGTTGCCAATAAGTCTTTCCAACTCAATATATGATCTTAAGGGTCTTATATCCAACACCACCAATTTACATATGGAATTACAAATTTCCTGTAACAAAAGTTATTTTAGATTTGTTAATGAGTAATCCTAAATTTTGCCACTAACAGCCAAGAAACTTGGTAAGATCGCAAGATTGAGCAAAGTTTAAAGTTGAGGGAAAATACCCAAGGTGGACCTATTTCTAACTTCAACAGATTTTCAAGTAAACACAAGATATGACAAATAAGAATTATTTTCTTATCAGGACACTTACTCATTCTCATTCTGCACCACAGCTGCTCAGCAAAATCCAGATCACCACGTACAGTGAAAAAACACTCAATGGAATCATCGACTGCAGCAGTATCACATCTCAATGACTAAAAAATAATTAAAACTTCAGAGAATGTTTTATCAAAAATGTAAAGATTTCTAGATCACCAGAAACAAGTTTTAAAACACTATTGGGGCAGATAGGTGGCTCAGTGGATCGAAAGTCAGGCTTTGAGATAGAAGGTCCTGGGTTCAAATTTGACTTCAAACATTATTCAAGTAACTACATGAAATGCAACACCAAATGCTGAAAATAGTAAAAAAAAAAAAAAATCTGATTTCCAAAGGACACACCCAAATTTTCTTTAGCATACAATACTGGTTAAAGTACATTTGCCATTTGTGCTTAAACATAGCAACTAGCCTGATAATATCAACATCCTTGTGCATTTCCCTGGCACTTTAACATACCCACTGATTTTTAGAAATATATCATTACACTTTAATTATATATTATGCCTATATAATATATTTATGTTATGTTTAGAAAGATAATATATATTTTAGAAACTTATCACGTACATTTAGGAGTCACCTTCTAGGGGGAGAGAAAGGTAACATCATAAGCTCTCTTTTTTTTTTTTTAAACCCTTGCTTTCTATTCTAGTGACAACTCTGAGACAGAAGGGCAAGGGCTAGAGAATTGGGGTTAAATGACTTGTCCAGAGTCACATAGCTACAAAGTGTCTGGGTCCAGATTTGAACTCAAGTCTTCTCAACTCCAGGCCTGGCATTCTATCCACTGAGACATCTAGCTGCCCCAACAGTAAGCTTTTTAGGAGTATAATAACCAGTTGGTCTGCCTTCTGGAGAAAACTTCAAGATTGAGGTGAGTGAATAAGGGAAGAAATACCCAGGGCGAGCTACTCCTAGCATTACTTTTAAAAAACTGTGACTTATCTTTTTTTAAAAACATTTTTATTAATATTCATTTTTAACATGGTTACATGCTTCATGCCCCTACTTTCCCCTTCACCCCCCGCACTCCCCCCACCCATGGCCGATGCACATTTCCACTGGTTTTAACATGTGTCATTGATCAAGACTGATTTCCAAATTGTTGATAGTTGCATTGGTGTGGTAGTTTCGAGTCTACATCCCCAATCATGTCCGCCTC
>NW_025393707.1:0-5866 GCF_016433145.1 Gracilinanus agilis
AGCTAAAAGAAAAGCAGATTTCTTTTACTACCTCCAAAAATTCAGAGTTATCCAAAAGTGCAGTTGCTGTGGCCGAGGCAATGAATCCTCCCTTAATTTACTTCTTTAAAATGTTCTTGTGCATTTATTCAGGATGCTGTAGAGGCAATTCTCTAAAGGACAGAATCTCAAAAGTTCACAGGGAACCAACTCAGAAGACATATAATTCATTCCATATTTGAATAATCCCTCTGAGCTAAATATAGGGTGAAATAGATATGTTCTGTGGCCCCTTCCAATCCTTGAGATTCCATGATGTGAAAGATTCAACAAATTTCAAGAAATAAATCTTAAAATGATTTCTAATGGTAATTTGTTTTCAGCTATAAAGGATGGTGTTAATGTAAAGGGATACACTTCCTGGTCTCTGCTAGATAAGTTTGAATGGGAAAATGGATACTCGCATAGATATGGATTCTTTTACGTTGAATTTAACAACAAGAATAAACCTCGATATCCTAAGGCTTCAGTTCAATACTATAAAAGCATCATCGCTGCAAATGGATTTCCTAATCCAATAGAGGTGAGACTATCAGCCCTTAATTCTAACTCATAATAAGGCAATTGGAGTGGACAGAAACAGGTATTCTCTTCCCTTCTGTATCCCTACTGGTAACACCAAGTCATTTAGTGGGGTAGTTAATATTAGGACAGCTGTGATCCTACATCCCTCTATCAGTTTCCAAATTCTTAGGACTTGAAAAAGTCTTCTCGACCCCTAAATTCTATGTTCTGTCCATAATGCCACGGTGTCGAAAATAAATACCATCGAAAAATTAAAACACAAAGCTTATTCATGAATACAGATCATGTTTATTGATGTATTAATAACACAAAGACAATTTACCATTAAATGAATAGTTATGTGGTAAGCTAACTAAAGCAAAGGATATGACTGCAGCTCTCTATGAGATTCTAAAGATAAAATACCTTACTATTTCTGAATCGAGATTGTCCATTCCACCCACCAGATGGTTCCAAAACTTTTGATGGGCATGATATGCTAAATTCCATTTTTAAAGTGATTTTTTTTGGGGGGGGGTGTGGAGGGTAGAGGGGGGACTATAACGGTGAGAAAATGGCAAAGGAAAAGGGATATTAAAAACTATCACACACTCTGAGCTATGATTAATGGAAAACCCAGGAATAAAAAAAGGACAAGAGCTGTTTAATTTTGGCTTTCTATGTATACCTAGCACACTGTTACACAAAACAGTAGAATAAAATACAAATTACTCTGTTTACCATTTAAAGCCCATCACAATTAGGTTCCAGAGTTGCATGTTGATTACATATCACTCCCTTTCCCAGGCTATATGATCAGCCAAAGTGGACTACTTGCCATTCCTCACCTGTGGCATTCCATCATCTACCTCTGCTCTTCTGGCATAGGCTATTCCCCATGTCTGGAATGCCATCCTTCCTCACTCGCACATTTTAGAACACCCAGTTCCCCTTGAGGTCCCTCAAGGGGGCTTCCCTGACAGATGTTAGTACCACCCCAATATTTTTTATGTATCCTGTACTTACTTATCTGTGAACATGCTACATATCGCCTCAGCAGAACCCAAGTTCTCTTTCTCAGTAGAACTCAAGAGGCTCTCTCACTTTTATTTTTGTATAACTCAGCACAATGTACCTAGAAACACAGAAAGTACTTTGATATTCACTACAATTTCGTTCAGCAAATTTGAGAAAAGCTCGGCTATTATCCAAGAGTACCACCAAAAATTCAATCCTATCAACCCTCCTGACCTTTAAGTAACCTGCAAAATTTCTCCACTGTCTCATTCCCTTATGATTATTATGGCAATACTGTATCTGACACTAGGAAGAATGACGGCTTTCACTACTTCTAGCCATATTTTCAATATTTATTATGAATTTAACTCATCTGTTCAAATTCTTTTGGATCATAAGCCCTTTCTAACTTGCATGCCTGTATACTGTGAACACTAAGTACTTGCTGACTGATTTAGATAGGCTAAAACTTTTAACTACTAAGGAACAATTACTTATTGAATGGATTGAAAAGATTGTTACTAATCTTTCCATCAGGTGGAAAGATGGCACAGCAAAGCCACAGAAACCTGTTCTACTATCAACCAGATCCTTGCTGCAGGTAAATATTTTGTCTTTATCTTTCACTCACTAAATTACATTATCATATTCGGAATGACATAATCAGAAACCAATCATATGTTCCTGAAGTCAGTTTCTAACACCTACTTAAAAATAAAAACAAATTCTTACTTTACTTATAAGCAAATGTTAAATTGCTAATTATAAAAATGTTAAATGAAAGAGAACTCCTTAATTAATAACATAATTGCTATAAATCCAAAAGACACTGTTTCTATCACACTACACTGCTCCTAATAAATCAAACTGATATCCAATGCAAACTACTTATTATTTGCTTTTGGGGGGTGGGGGGAGGTGGTATAAAAAAATGGCCCCAAACCAAAAACTTATATCAAAGGGTGCTTCATATACTGCACACCAGCATTTCTAATACAAAGGTAACTAAAAGGATTATAGTCAGAGATGGGTCTAAAATTTCAAATTAGGAGGCTTAGATAAAAACCACATAGAAGAAAGTATCAGAAACCATAGCTTAATATAAGAAACTTATTTATGTTGCTCTAAATTTTCATACTTTAAACTCAGCATTTAACTAACTGTAAAGCTAACTTGCCATTTTAAAGTCTGATATGAAAAAAAAAACAACTGAATATTATCAAGGCACCTATTTGAAAAACAAGAGCAGATAAAAATAAAAAATACAAAACAGGAGAGTATAACGTTAATATTAATGGTAGTGTTAAATATTCCAATAGTATAAATACAAACTAATATGAGAACTCCCTAAATACTCTACAAGCGTTTACTGTTCAATTACTAAAAACACTATATTTAACATCTAAAACATAATTCCTCACATAATCTGTTTAACTAGACTTCTGTTAATAAGCAATGCCACCTTCAAAAGATTCTAAGTGCTTCCAAGGAATTTTCCTTATTTCCTCCCCGATTTTTATGTCTCCCTCCCCTCAATGAAAGTAAGAAGAACAGTGAAATATTATGACTGAATTTTTTAAGAAGCAAAGACATTTGTCAGACTTTTTCTAAACTTAAATCTGAAGTACTTTACTTTCTATTTTCCAAAAATCACTTTAAAGAATGCTAATATACTTGATTCTCAACATCTAATTATCTAGGTTCCAATTTATAGTAAATCTGAACACATATTTTTATGTTTTTTTCAATATTACTAACCTTTCAGGAAAGTTATATTAGCTGAAACAATGTGGCATTAATTTACGGTCACTGTCCTTTTACATTTCAGAGCCCTTGTTAGATCACATGCAAATGGTTACAGAGATTGTGGTGCCTACAGTCTGCACAGTCTGCATACTTATAAGTGCAGTTCTACTGATGTTCCTTCTTCGGAGGCAAAGCTAAAAAAAAGGTTACTAATAAAAGGTTACTAACAAAATAGCTTCATTCTATATAAGGTTTAGTGTCTTCATCTTCATTTGGTTTCAAAAGTCTGCAGAGTTTCCTTTTCGGTTACTGTGATGATAAAGAAATTATTTTTACATACATATAATTGACAACAGAGCTTATACTTCCTACATGATAGTGTCATAAGAACAATTTGGATTTTAGCTGACTTGTGCCAACTTCTTTAAAATATTATTATTTGGAAAGTATGGGCATAACCTATCATCAGACTACCTACCACCTTGGGGAGGGTGAAAATCTGAATTCTAAAATACCAGATTACAATTGTCAAAAATTGTTTCTACATGTACTGAAAAGAGTAAAAATAAATTAAAATTAAAAAATAAAATAATATAGATACTACTATTCAGGGTAGCTAGGTGGCTGGCTCTGTGAATTGCGAGCCAGACCCAGAGACTGGAAGCCCTGGCTTCAAATCTGGCTTCGGACACTTGCTAGTTTTGTTACCCTGGCCAAGCCACTTAATCCCAATTATCTATCCCTTAACTCTTTTTGCCTTGGAACCAATACTTAATATTGATTTTAAGTCAGAATGTAAGGGTTAAAAAATAAACAAAATAATATAGCTGTAGAAAAATCTAAAATTCAGATTTAAAGGTTAGCCAATTTTATTCACTGAAATACTTCAAAGCAATATTTATGCCTAGCAATATTTCATGCAAAGTTGATGCTTCCTGTCTAATGAGAAGTTTTGTTTATTAAAAATATACGATAAAAGTTTTGTAAAAAATGGCCATTTTTTTTCTTTTAGGACATCACATTAAAAATATAAACTTCAAAGAGACATCTTAGGGGAAGATCAAAAATGCCAAGGATTTTAGTTACTAAATTTTTATACAGATTATTTTGGTTCATTTATTTCAGATCAAAATAGTTTATAAGTGGTAGTCTGGGAGCAGCTTGGTGGCTCAGTGGATTGAGAGCCAGGCCTAGAGATGGGAGGTCCTGGGTTCAAATCTGGCATTAAGATATTTCCTAGCTGTATGATCCTGGGCAAGTTACTTAACCCCCATTGCCTAGCCCTTACTGCTCTTCTGCCTTGGAACCAATACACAGTATTGATTCTAAGACAGAAGGTAAGGATTAAAAAAAAAAAAAGTGGTAGTCTGCATGAAATACTATATACTCAAATGAATCTGGCTTCAAAGAAGTGGGTATTCTATTTACTAACAAAAATGACAAACTTTTTCAGAATAGATGAACTTTTTGAAATTTCAAGTACTTATTCAAATTTTCTATCATTAATGTACATTCTGAAGTTACATAAATAATGTCCTTCTATCATGTTTAAGCCCTTTTAACTTAAACTGCAAATTCAAAATGTTTAATGCATTGTGTCTATAGTCTAAATAGATTAAGGCAGTACAAAACCAATTTGTCAAGATTTCCTTTTTCTGAGTCTTTTTTTTCATCTATTAAAAATGGGGTTAGATTGAATAACCTATAAGGGTCCTTCCAGCTCTAAATGACAGAATCACAAGTAGCAAATATTGAGGTTACTATTAAACACAACATTTAACTATTAAACAGTACTACATTACAAAGAACTACTTAGAGGATACCTGCTTACACACTGTCAAAACATGATGAAAAGAGAAAAGACAACATAAATACCTCTCAAGACGATATCAACATGCTTTTATGTGAAATGCACTTTGGTGCAGGCAACCATGTTAGTGAAAAACACCTTTTCTTCAAGAATACTGTTGTATGCTGCTTCAGACAGATCTGCAACAAAAATGAAATTCAGTGACAACAAAAGCTTAAAAGAATGGTAGGTTCTGCCCACTTTCACATTAAGAGAAAAATTCCTTTTATTCCATTCTAATATTCAGTTTGAATGGCAAATGTATACTACTTTAAGAAAAAAAAATCTAAAAACCTAAATTTGCAAAGATAAACTAGAAGGTGGTAACTTGAATGAAAAAAGCCTTCTTGGTACATATGAATTATGACTCAATTTATTTGAATAATATAGAGCAAAGAAAAAAAATCCTTATTTTAACCATATCTTTATGCCACATTCAAAAAGGTATTCTTTGCAAGTTTAAAACTCACAAAGGACAATGTATTCAAAATTAAAATTCTTGGGCTTTTGTATATTTTCTGTTACTATTACTCTGTCTTTTTCTTCAAGATAAATAGCAAATGTTTCACCCAAAAGATGATTCTGGACAGGAACCTCTGATTTTGCTAGCATTTACTGCTAATCCAACTGGTGAAAGGCACCACAAATCTAGGCCATAATAATGAACTTTTTATCTTCAATAGAACTTTTTGAAATTTCATGTACTTTTTC
>NW_025393708.1:0-3070 GCF_016433145.1 Gracilinanus agilis
ACTCCCCTGCTCCCCTTGGTTTATCCCTTCTAACTTTCTCAGAAGGGTTAGATAAGAGTTTTATGTCCCAATGGATAGTATAGCTACTCTTCACTCTCCGGGTTGATTACACTACCGCCATCTTAACCTGGAACCTGATTAAGCGATATTTTGATGAAGAGATGAGCTTAGATCTCAACTCCTCTCCAATTACTTCATCTACAGCTTCACTATACCTCGGCTGATCCATCCCTCTCTGGCACTTGCTTTTGGATAAACAGAGGAGGGGGTCCCTGCCCAAGTAAGGGCCTTGGAAGCCTAAAAATCACTCAATTACTCCCTTGAGAAATTACCTGACCTTCAAAGGTCAGAATTTGAGAGAATGATTGGATTCATAGAAATAGTGCTAATAAATAATATAATCCAACATTAAATTTCTTCAGTTGCATCATTTTTGTTGATGCTTTTTGTTTTTCCATGGTATTCATTTCCAGATATATCCCTATCCTTCCCTAGTGAGCCACTATTCCTTGTAACAAATGCTTTAAAAGAAAATGAAAAAAAAAAAGTAGTTTAGCAAAATTAAATCAACATATCAATCATGTCTGCTGGCATAGACAGTAGTATTTTATGCCCCTAGTCCCCCGCCTCTACAATAAAGAAAAGGGGGTATGCTTTCTCAATTCTTCTCAGGGGCCAAACTTGGTTATCATAATTTAATGTCACTTTATCTTTCTTTGGGTTTTCATTGTTGTAGTCATTTAGTATATTGTTTTCCTGGTTCTACTTTCTTTATTCTGTCTTAGATCATGTTTTCTCAAACTCTTTGTTTTTCATATTTACTCTTTCTAAAGCACAGCAATATTTCATTACATTAATAGACTATAATTTGCTAGCCATCCCCCAACTGACGGATACATACTTTGTTTCAAATTCTTTGTTAGCATAAAAAGTTTTGGTATTTTGGTATACATGGGAGTTTTTGTCCTATCTTTGACTTCCTTTAGGTGTAAACCTGGGTTAAAGAGTATTGGAATTTTAGTAATTTTTTTAGCATAAATTTTGAATTGTTTTCCATAACAGAGTAGGACTGATTTCTGGCTCCATGAATAGTGCATTAATGTGCATGATTTCCCATAATCCTTCCAATATTATGTCCACATTTTAGTCATTTTATGATGACATCCCTTGGATTGGTGAACTAGAAGGAAACCCCTTTCTCAAATGTGCCAAGGCAGTAGCAGTTAGAGAAGAAAAAGAAATTGAAGGGATCAAAGTAGGCAATGAGGAAACTAAACTATCACTCTTTGCAGATGTCATGATGGTATACCTAGAGAATCTGAGAAAATGTACTAAAAAGCTAGTAGAAATAATAACTAGAAAAATTGCAGGGTACAAAATAAACCCACATAAAACATCAGCATTCCTATATATTTCAAATATGCTAGGGCCCTAGAATTTATTTCTTTTAGTTAACTTTTTGAAATTGTCTTTTTTATTACGAACTTAACAAATATCAGTAAACAAACACTTCAATATACAAAGAAGAACTGAAAATAGAATTATATATGAAACAATTTCTATTATCTATAATTTTAAATTAAATTCTAAAAAGATTATTAAGCATTTATTTTTTTATCCTCTTGCCTCCCCCCTTCCCACTAGAAAAACAAAACAAAACAAAACCCTTATAAAAAACCATATATAATCAAGGAAAATAAATTTCCTATATTAATATTAATTGATTTAATTAATTTTTAGTTTACTCTTAGAATCTCCAACTAGACCCCCATATCATCTATAAAAAAGCAATAGTTTTCCCCCCATCCTTGTTTTATTTCTTTTGTTTTATAGCTTTAGCATACATTTCTAAAATGATGTTAAATAACAATAGTGTTAGTAGATAACCTTTTGCTAAGGGCAGCTGGGTAGCTCAGTGGATTGAGAGCCAGGCCTAGAGACGGGAGGTCCTAGGTTCAAATCTGGCCTCAGACACTTCCCAGCTGTGTGACCCAAGCAAGTCACTTGATCCCCATTGCCTACCCTTACCACTCTTCTGCCTTGGAAACAAGTACACTATTAATTATAATAAGGCAGGCAAGGGTTAAAAAAATAGCCTTGCTTTATTTGAAAAGCCAGTTTGTTTAAAACATTCTTTTTCTGCCTTATCTTTCTCTGGTTAAGTATTAAGGTCATATTTGTGTCATAAAGAACCCTTTTCCTATTTTTATAGAAAGTTTCTATAATCTTAGAATTAATTATTCTTTAATGCTTGATATAATTTACTTAGAAATCCATCTAGTTCTGGGTTGGGCTTTCCCTACCTGCTTTGGCAATTGTTCAATTTCTTTTTCTGATGTAGGGTTATTTAATCGATTTCTTGTTCTGTTAACCTGGATATTTTACATTTTTGTATGTGTTCATCCATTTTATCTACGTTATCACTCTTGCTGGCCTAGTTTCTTTATTCCACTTTCATTAGGGCCCTTTTTGAGTCCTTGGACCAGTAACTTTTTCGATTCCTTTCTGGAACAAGCATGCTGCACTAGACACTAGAGGCCACCAGGGGGCGCACAGTCTGCCGATCCCTAAACCTCTCACGAGACAACTTTGGCAGTGCTGCTAAGCAGCCCACACTCCTGGAGGCTCAATCCAGAATTAGCTAGGGCATGAAATAAAATAATATTCTATATGCATATATACATAATATGCATACAATATATAAATATTTATATATATACCATATATATAAATATTTATATTTTTGTTGTTTAATAATTTTTCAGTAGTTTCAATCCTTTGTGATCCCATTTGGCGTTTTCTTGGCAAAGATACTGGAGTAGTTTGTTATTTCCTTCTCTAGCTCATTTTACAGATGAGGAAACTGAGGCAAACTCTCACCCTGATGACAAGCTAGTAAGTGTCTAAGGCCATATTTGGATTCAGGAAGAGAATCTTCCTGAATCCAGGTGCAGTTCAAAACCTTGAAGACTGGATCCAGAATTATTCAGGGGGGTGAAATAAAATAATTCTCTCTCTCTCTCTCTTTCTCTCTCTCTCTCTCTCTCTCTCTCTCTCTCTCTCTCTCTCT
>NW_025393709.1:0-1235 GCF_016433145.1 Gracilinanus agilis
GCTCCCACCTCTGAGGATTCCTGGATCTGGCCTGGATGGGTCTCTCCCTCTGGTACAAGATGAATCTCATGGCTTCAATGGACACCCAGCACCACCCAAACTCATATTTCCAATACAGGCCCTGGTCTAGCACTGAGGGTGAGTTTGAGGTAAGAGATTTCTCCTGGGAAAGAGAAGGTGGATGAATGCCATCAGTGGCCCCAGTGCCTCAGGACCCAGAGAGCCTGGCTTTGGAGTTAGGTGGCCTCTTTATACTTCAATGTCCCCCCCTATAAGGTAGGTGAATTGGAATCAATGATCTCTGGGTCCCCTTTTTATTCTGTCTGTGATTCTTAGGGACTAAGTATAGGGAGGGAAGAGGAATAGGAATAGGGGAAGGGTATTGGGGGGGAGGGAAAGAACATGAATCATGTAACCATGGAAAAATAGTCTAAAAAAATTTAAATTTAAAAAAAAAAACACAGAATGGTTGGATCAATTCACAACTCCACCAGCGGTGTATTAGTGTCCCAATTTAGCCACAACCCCTACAATCTTTATTATAATCCTTTACTGTCATATTGGCCAATCTGCTAGGAGTGAGGTGATACTTCAGCATTGTTTTAATTTGCATTTCTCTATTTATGAGAGATTTAGAACAGTTTTTCATGTGCTTATTGATATATTTGATTTATCTGAAAACTGCCTATTCATGTCCCTTAACTATTTGTCAGTTGGGGAATGGTTTAATTTTTTGTACAATTGGCTAATTGACTTAGCTCCTTATAGATTTGAGAAATTAGACCTTTGTCAGAGCTTTTCATTATAAAAAATTTTTCCCAATTTGTTGCTTCCCTTCTAATTTTGGTTATATTGGTTTTGTTTGTAAAAAAAAAAAACCTTAATTTAATGTAATCAAATTATTCATTTTATATTTTGTAATATCCTCTATTTCTTGCTTGGTCTTAAATTCTGTCCTTTCCCATAGATGTGAGAGGTATAATCTTCTATGTTTGCCTAATTTACTTATAATTTCCCTCTTTATATTTAAGTCATTTACCTGTTTTCAATTTATCTTGGAATATACTGTGTGAGATGGTGATCTAAACACTACTTTCCAATTTTCCCAGCAGTTTTTGTCAAATAGTGAGTTCTTGTTGCAAAAGCTAGGATCTTTGGGTTTATCAGACACTAGCTTCCTGAGGTCATTACCCCAGTTTATTCCATTGATCTACCCTTCTAACTCCTAGCCAGTA
>NW_025393710.1:0-1577 GCF_016433145.1 Gracilinanus agilis
GACTTTGTGAAGACTTGGCTTTGGGGAATATATTGACTGTGAGGAGGCATTGCAAGGATTTCATACCAAGGCCTTGGATGCTCTCTGATGCTTCTCTACCAAGCTGTGCACACTTAGAGCCACAACATGGCAGGGAAAGTCTCCTGAAGAGAGACCCTGCGGTGGCTGCCCTGGGAGGTCTGCCCTTTCCTAGGGAGCCCGAGTCTAACCCAGCAGCCAGGAGGAAGAGCCCCAAAGAAGGGCAGGAGGAACAGAAGAAGCCTGGCCTGCCCAGCCTCCCTCCCCAGCAGTGACCTGACTGACCCCAAGAAGGGAAAGGCTAGCAGGGCCTGCAGCCCAGAAGTCAGTTTCCCCCAACACACGGATTCTCCGCCAGGCGCCTCATTCCCATGATTTTGTCTCTTTGGGCCCCTGTTTGTCCACAGACTGTGTGTGGTGGTAGCATCCTGCATCGACACTTCTGGGAGGAATCCTGTTCCATTGTGGTCCTTGCTGTTCCTTTTGTCTAAATGTCTTTGGTTAAGAACCAATGGCATGAGCTGACTTCTCTGTAAAGGAAAATATGCTGGGGAAGGGTAGGAGGATAACCTGCTCTGTGCCCCCCTCACACCCCCCTGCATGAGGACTGATAGAAAAACCCCGACCTGGAGCTCAGGAGACGAGGATTCCAGTCCCAAGTCTGTCCCTGGCCTGCTGGCCACCGAAGGCAAATGTTTTTCCCTGTCTTGGAACACAACTTTCTCATCTACAAAACAAATGGTTTAGACTCTCTTTAAGTATGCTTCACACTGAACATTTGTGACTCCCCTATTCCATGCCTATCTCAGCCTTAGACTGATACTCTGATTTTCTTGCTCTTTTTCAGAACCTCAATTTACCCAGGAAAGAAATGGCATTGTTGGGCTCCATCTCTCAGGGCCTTCCAGTTCTGAAGTTCTCAGGCTCTAAGCAGTGACAGGAGCCCTCTGGATCAGAAATGGCCTCCTTCCCATCTTAGCCCCTTAAAATACTGAGAGAAGCAATCAGGGTCACCCTCTACCTTCACAATCTCCCCAGATCTCTTCTGCATCCTAAACTTCTCCCACAGCCCCTTCAGCTGCTTCTCTATGGAGTGGTTTTCATTCCTGTTCTGGTCACTCCCCTCAGCTGGTCATGCTCCTGCTCCTGCCCATCCTGGGACTGAAATGTGGGTCTCCTGAACCCAGGCAAGTCAGAGCTCTTCCTCCTCCCCTGCTACAGTAGGGCCCTCCTCAGGCTGGACACAGTCCTCCACAGTGGTCTGAAGAAGGCTCACTTCTCTTTATGGCAAAATAGAGGTGACCTTTCAGGAGGGTCCTTGAAGGCTCTCTCCTCCATTCACCTTTGTACCCCTCCTAGGGGCCTGCTTCTCCCTTCCCATTCCCCAACCTTACAGTCACCCACACCTCCAGGGAGTCTCTTGGCTGAGAGCAGACCTCAGGAGAGGCCTGGATCTGGGAGCAGCAGCTGAGTCTGTCTCCATCATGAGCCTCCCTTTCAAGGAGGAACTCGGCTCCCACCTCTGAGGATTCCTGGATCTGGCCTGGATGGGTCTCTCC
>NW_025393711.1:0-1651 GCF_016433145.1 Gracilinanus agilis
TTGTTCCATCCTCATTGCCTATTTGTATTCTGGGTCAGCAGACAATGATTCTCTTGTTCCTGGAGGGCTGATGGTAGAAGAAGGACTTTGTGAAGACTTGACTTTGGGGAATATATTGACTGTGAGGAGGCATTGTAAGGATTTCATACCAAGGCCTTGGATGCTCTCTGATGCTTCTCTACCAAGCTGTGCACAGTTAGAGCCACAACATGGCAGGGAAAGTCTCCTGAAGAGAGACCCTGCGGTGGCTGCCCTGGGAAGTCTGCCCTTTCCTAGGGAGCCCGAGTCTAACCCAGCAGCCAGGAGGAAGGGCCCCAAAGAAGGGCAGGAGGAGCAGAAGAAGCCTGGCCTGCCCAGCCTCCCTCCCCAGCAGTGACCTGACTGACCCCAAGAAGGGAAAAGCTAGCAGGGCCTGCAGCCCAGAAGTCAGTTTCCCCCAACACACGGATTCTCTGCCAGGCGCCTCATTCCCATGATTTTGTCTCTTTGGGCCCCTGTTTGTCCACAGACTGTGCGTGGTGGTAGCATCCTGCATCGACACTTCTGGGAGGAATCCTGTTCCATTGTGGTCCTTGCTGTTCCTTTTGTCTAAATGTCTTTGGTTAAGAACCAATGGCATGAGCTGACTTCTCTGTAAAGGAAAATATGCTGGGGAAGGGTAGGAGGATAACCTGCTCTGTGCCCCCCTCACACACCCCTGCATGAGGACTGATAGAAAAACCCCGACCTGGAGCTCAGGAGACGAGGATTCCATTCCCAAGTCTGTCCCTGGCCTGCTGGGCCACCGAAGGCAAATGTTTTTCCCTGTCTTGGAACACAACTTTTTCATCTATAAAACAAATGGTTTAGACTCTCTTTAAGTATGCTTCACACTGAACATTTGTGACTCCCCTATTCCATGCCTATCTCAGCCTTAGACTGATACTCTGATTTTCTTGCTCTTTTTCAGAACCTCAATTTACCCAGGAAAGAAATGGCATTGTTGGGCTCCATCTCTCAGGGCCTTCCAGTTCTGAAGTTCTCAGGCTGTAAGCAGTGACAGGAGCCCTCTGGATCAGAAATGCCCTCCTTCCCATCTTAGCCCCTTAAAATACTAAGAGAAGCAATCAGGGTCACCCTCTACCTTCACAATCTCCCCAGATCTCTTCTGCATCCTAAACTTCTCCCACAGCCCCTTCAGCTGCTTCTCTATGGGGTGGTTTTCATTCCTGTTCTGGTCACTCCCCTCAGCTGGTCATGCTCCTGCTCCTGCCCATCCTGGGACTGAAATGTGGGTCTCCTGAACCCAGGCAGGTCAGGGCTCTTCCTCCTCCCCTGCTACAGTAGGGCCCTCCTCAGGCTGGACACAGTCCTCCACAGTGGTCTGAACAAGGTTCACTTCTCTTTATGGCAAAATAGAGGTGACCATTCAGGAGGGTCCTTGAAGGCTCTCTCCTCCATTCACCTTTGTACCCCTCCTAGGGCTCTTCCCATCCCCCAACCTTACCATCACCCACACCTCCAGGGAGTCTCTTGGCTGAGAGCAGACCTCAGGAGAGGCCTGGATCTGGGAGCAGCAGCTGAGTCTGTCTCCATCATGAGCCTCCCTTTCAAGGAGGAACTGAGCTCCCACCTCTGAGGATTCCTGGATCTGGCCTGGATGGGTCTCTCC
>NW_025393712.1:0-1088 GCF_016433145.1 Gracilinanus agilis
TACCCCAGTTTATTCCATTGATCTACCCTTCTAACTCCTAGCCAGTACCATATTGTTTTGATGATCACCCCTTTATAATACAGTTTAAGATCTGGTACTGCTAGGCCTCTATCCTTCACATTTTTTTCATTAATTTCCTTGATATTCTTTTGATCTTTTCTTCTTTTAGATGAAGTTTGTTAGAATTTTTTCTAATTCTATAAAAAAGTTTTTTTGTAGTTTGATAGTTATGGCACTGAATAAGTAAATTAGTTTAGGTAGGATTGTTATTTTTGTTATATTAGCTTATTCTACCCATGAAAAATAAATGGTTTTTTCCCAATTGTTTTGATCTAGCTTTATTTGTGTGGAAAGTGTTTTGCAGTAGTGTTCATATAATTACTGAATTTGTCTTGACAGATAGATTCCCAAATATTTTATATTACCTAGAGTGATTTTAGATGGAGTTTCTCTTTCTAACTCTTGCTGCTGATTTTTATTGGAAATAAATAGAAATGTTGATGATTTGTGTGGATTTATTTTATATCCTACAACTTTGCTAAAATTATTATTTCCTCTAGCTTTTCAGTTGATTTTCTTAGGTTCTCTAAGTATACCATCATATTAGCTGCAAAGAGTGATAGTTTAGTTTCCTCACTGCCTACTTTAATCTGACTTCAATTTTTTTTCTTCTCTAATTGCTACAACTAGTGTTTCTAGTTCAATATTAAATAATTGTATTGATAATGGGCATCCTTGGTTTACTCCTGATCTTATTGAGAAGGCTCCTAACTTATCCCCATTGCAGATGATACTTGCTAATGATTGTAAATAAATACTGTTTTTTATTCTAAGGAAAGACCCTTCTATTACTATATTTTCTAGTGTTTTTAAGTAGAAATGGTTGCTATATTTTGTCAAACGCTTTTTCTTCACCTATTGAGATAATCATATGATTTCTGTTATTTTGAGTATTCATATGGTCAATTATGTGGATGGATTTCCTAATGTTAAAGGAGGCTTGCATTCTTGGCATAAACCCTCCCCCACCTCATTATAGTGGATAATAAATCTTGTGATGACTTACTGTAGTCTCTTTGCTAGTAATT
>NW_025393713.1:0-6729 GCF_016433145.1 Gracilinanus agilis
GACTTTGTGAAGACTTGGCTTTGGGGAATATATTGACTGTGAGGAGGGCATTGCAAGCTACAAGTCATCTATTACTAACTTCATCTACTTCTCAAAGCAGGTTCCCTAACAATTTGATAATTTCCAATTATCTACCTAATAGGTTGTTTGGGGAAATGGAAACTTTAATTTTATAATTTGCCTTATGGGCTGATTATGGGACTTGTCACAAAAAACAAACAGGGAAAGCATTTCCTCACATCCCAAGGGACACGTAATGAGGCAGCTTCATGTGCAGGCCAAAGCTGTCACTGGCTTATGCCATCGCTGTGCCACTCAAAGATTAGTAGTTTAGATGGTCAGAAGAGGTCCAGTCCAGGTTGAGCCCTAGAATTGCCTCTCTAACCATCACAGAACTTTCTCTGTATCACCATTAGATCCCAGAAGCCCTCTCCTTCCTTAAAGGACAAGTCTTACCCATTACAGCTTAGAGAAATCTGCCAAACAGCAGTCTAGAAACAATTTTCCATTCCCTCAAGCAAGCCTTTCACATCCCTACCAGGCTGATCACTCAGTTATTCCTACCCGTCCTGGGTCTGATAGCGCAGCCGCAGTTTGACCCTGGGCCGGGCGGGCTGTTGGTGCAGGGGGTGAGGTGAGCGCTGGGGGAGGGGGAGGGGAAGGGCGAAAGTGTGCTCTGGTCGGGGAGCCCGAGTGTCAGGGCACGTGGGGGCGGGGCCAGCATGCTTGAGGGTGTCACCGGGTGGGCGGGGCTCTAGGGAAGGCGTCTGCCTGCTCCTCTCGTCCCCCAGGACCCTGCCCGGGACCTTAGTGCCCTCCCCTCGGCCTGACCTCCAGCGGCTCCCCAAGGGCCATTCCCAGCCGATGGACTCGCCTGGCCGTGGGTTCTTTCACCTTCTGGCCTCAGCCCGAGGCCTCTGGGATTATGGGGCTCCCGGGTTGTTTTTCCTCGTTCTCGGGGTTCCGCCCTCCTCCCAATCACTCCTCACGCCGTTCCCTCCCCTCCTTCGGGCAGCCTGTTTCTATTCTGGGACTTGGCCCCCTGGGCGTCCCTCCCAGCCCCAGTCTTGGACCCCCCTTGGTCTTCCCCCTTCCGGCCTTGCTCCCCAATGGAGTGACGTCTCCTTTTACCCCGTCTCGCAGGGTGGGGATTNCTGTATTATCTCCTGAAACAGATTTTAGTTTGAACTCCACAACTTACAAATAACTTTAAGTCCTTTAGCAATCTTTCAGTATGTAAACAAAATGAATTTCAAAGCATTTACTCTTATTCCTTTCAAACCTCTCTTTAAAACAGAATATAATCGAATCTCCAGTTTAGTTTCCTTTTACTTCAAAACATTGCTACATAGCTGATCAAATACCATCAAAATTATTCTGATTCATCATTTTTGTGTATATTTTGCACTAGAATTCACATCTATTATTTATTTATCCATTAGAAACTCCATCTTTTGAAAATTACCAAATTCTTAGTACCTGTATTATTAAAACGCATGCATAGATTAACCACTTTAAAAACTTCTTGTGTATCATGATTACTTGTTGCTAGTTCTGACAGCACATACATTAAAAGAACATCTCATTTGAAATATCCCAAGTTTAAATTCTAGAATAAGTTCTCAATAACAACATTACAACTTTTTTTCTGTTACCACAATAAATAAATTACATTGTACCATATCAAAAATCATTAGCAATCCTCAACCCTTAAAATCAATTCTTACATGAAAAATGCTTCTAATTGTGGAATAAAATCTCCCTTTTGTCTTAAGGCTTAATTTTAAGTTGTCACAATATATGTTATTTGCTTTTTATAAATTTCCAAACCATATTTCCTTTTTATTAACTGTCTTTTATTCTCTATAATATCTGCAGTTTCCCTTTTTATTTTAAATTTATGCTCCAATTGTGGTGAATTAGGGAAACCTGAATTTTTGCACAATCATTATAGATTTTATAAAGTTGCTATTAGCTTCTTGTTCATTTTTTCACTTTACAGAGCTAAGCTGGCAAGTCACGCTTGATTGGTCACTGTACCTCTCTGAGTCTGTTCACATGAGGCTATTTTACATGTTTGTTCTTACCCATAATAATATTTTTTCTTTAAACAAATTGCATGTTATTCCTTAGATCATGAATTTCTTCTCATACATTGCACATGCTTTTAAAATAATTTTATATCCTAATAAATTACAATGCTGTCCAAATTTTTTATATTCATAATATTCTAGATTCTTAATGCATATATTATTTTTGAATTACCAAAATGTGAAACCCTAATGTTAATTTTATTTTTACCTATTACTTAATATGATGGTACAGATCTTAGAGTAACAATTTTACATGTTCATATGTTTACCCTAAATTCAGTTGGATAAGCATTTTTGGTAAGTCTGATCATTCAAATCTGTATTTCACACACTGCAAATCCTAATAGATAGCTTTTCAATATAAGTTTTGTGCATTCTTAAATTTAACAGAAATTCCATTTTTAACTAGTAGTTAATGAATTTACACAATACCATCAGTACCTATTCAGTTCCTTAGCAAATATATACTCTAACGGGTAGAGAAAGGTCCATGAGTTTTGGGGAGAATGGGCGACGATTTTTAGCTTCTCATAGCTACTTCCTGCTGAACTGGGGTGGCGTGGATGATTCACTCTCAACAAATAATTTTTTCATGGACCAGTCTCTGTCTAAAGGAGTCTAATTTTGAAATGTAAACCAATTGCATGGTTCTATTAATTTTAAGTTAAAATTTTCACTAACATCAGTTTGATTAATGTTAGGTTGAATTTATGGTTGTTTAAAGAAGCTTTTTCACTCTTGGTTAAGCACTGAGCAAGACTGATGGTTTTTATTTATTTATTTATTTTTTTGCTAGCTAGGAAAGTTATGCTGCACTTCTATACTTCTGTACACAACTAAGAATCATTGCTTTCTGTCTGAATAAGTTTTTCTTATATTGCATTTTCGAATCTTTTGTAGTTTTCATTAGATATATGTCTCAGTACTTAACTTGTTGGTAGAATTTGGCGATGGGACAAAATTTGTCCCTTTTTCTGTCTTTTGATTTCTACGTTCCCTTTCTCATGGCCAGTGAGAAATGGAAGGAGAAATGTTTGACAGATTAGTCTGTTTAACTCTTGCCTTAATAAGAGCAGAGAATAAGATTTCTTTTAACCAATTAAATTATCTTAGAGTTTAAGACATTTAGTAATTACAATGTTATTTTCTGAATTTCTCTAACGCCTCTGTCTGTCTTCTCCATTCCTCCGGAATGAATGAAGAAGAGAGAGAGATTTATTTTTCCCAACCTGTAACCCTCCCATTGTGGTCACAGACAAACAACATATAACACACAGACTGATCAAGGACACATTTCCCAGGCATATCACACTCACTCTGACAATTATAAACCATAAATTATATAAGCTAGATTTTTCTTTTCATCCTGGCAAAAGATCAATTGTTACAATTCATATCTCCATGACTAAAGAATTCTGTGAAAAAGAATGAGTCAAAAAAGGGTTAACTCTTAACCAGGAGCTGGCTGACATATGATGAATTTTGTTTTTTAATGACCTTTCTTCATGCTTCAATAAGTATCCTAAAATAAATACACTTTTGCTTCTTCACTTTTGTATGAAGTGGGACTCTGATACTTGCTTGAATAATTCCAGGTATGCCACATTGCTGGAAAGATTGATTTAGCTAAGTGAAAATTAAAACTTTTTACATTGTCTGTGACCATCACCAATTGGACTCCTTCCAAGGGAGAAAGAAAAAAACTATGACAGAACTGGTTTTTCTAGCTGAAGCAAAGTAGCCAGCCGCTTCTAAAAAGGGGGGCAGAGAGGAAAATTTCTGGTCAATTTAAATTTGCCGTTTAGTCCTGGAGAAAAATACACTTTTCCTGGTGTCCTTCTAAGAAGGACCCAGTGCCCTAATGCTTAATTTTGAGTTGGGGTGGGAGCTTGCTCAGGGCTCCATCCCCCCTTCCCTGGAGTCCTCTCAAAAGGATTCAGTGCTCTTTACTTTCACCACACCTGTAGTGCGTCCACTACAGGCTTCCTGGGGTTCTGCCAGGGACTCAAACCCTGGACTTCCTGGAATCTAGTTCCGCCAGAGACTCAAACTCTGGACTCCCCCTAAATTATTTCCCAGGGGACAGGGGGCCTCCAACCCCCTGAAGTTCCATATCGAAGCTCCGTATCTTTGCCTCTGAGCTTTCAGACAACTTCCTACCCACCTGTCTTAATCAATTTGCTTCCTGGCGTTCCCGACCTGCTTCCTAGAAATGTCTAGCCAGTCCAGATTCAGAAACAGGTGAGGAATTGGACTTTTGCCTGGTGACTTGGCATAGGACGTCTTCCTAAGCCGTATGTCCAGCCAGAATCCGACTTCCTCCCATACACAATCATACAACCAGTCACACTTCACAGACACACTGCTCACCTCTGGAAGTGGTCATGAAATCTGGGAGAGAACTTCCCCTGTCCCCGTGGTCCTTAGGGGGTTGAATCCAGCTCTGGACGAGCCCCCATATGTTAGGGTCCGAGTGGATTGCCACCCAAGGAGCACACGGAGACAATGCAATCCCAGCAAAGGGAAGTCTTTATTTCTAGTGCGCACTAGGGGGGCTCAGCAAGGGAGTTCCAAAACAGCATAATCAGAGTGGAGTTTAAATACATTTTTGAAGCTTTGATCTGGTACCTATAAATAGATTCAGGGTTTCAGTTCAATGCTCAAGAAAGAACAAGACTTTACCCTAGAAATGAAAGGACTCAGTGTTTCGATCCGGTCCTTAGACTTAAGAAGAACAAGACATTACATATCAGACAGGTATGCAGGTGGGAGTTGGGGTTTAGTTTTAATCATTTACTTTACTTCAGAGTTAGGTGGCCTCTTTATACCTCAATGTCCCCACCTATAAGGTAGATGAATTGGAATCAATGATCTCTGGGTCCCCTTTTTATTCTCTCTGTGATTCTTAGGGACTAAGTATGGGGAGGGAAGAGGAATAGGAATAGGGGAAGGGTATTGGGGGGGAGGGAAAGAACATGAATCGTGTAACCATGGAAAAATATTCTAAAAAAAAATTAAATTTAAAAAAAATACACAGAATGGTTGGATCAATTCACAACTCCACCAGTGGTGTATTAGTGTCCCAATTTTGCCACAACCCCTACAATCTTTATTATAATCCTTTACTGTCATATTGGCCAATCTGCTAGGAGTGAGGTGATACCTCAGCATTGTTTTAATTTGCATTTCTCTATTTATGAGAGATTTAGAACAGTTTTTCATGTGCTTGTTGATAGTTTTGATTTATCTGAAAACTGCCTATTTATGTCCCTTGACTATTTGTCAATTGGGGAATGGCTTAATTCTTTGTACAATTGGCTAATTGACTTAGCTCCTTATAGATTTGAGAAATTAGACCTTTGTCAGAGCTTTTCATTATAAAAATTTTTTCCCAATTTGTTGCTTCCCTTCTAATTTTGGTTGTATTGGTTTTGTTTGTAAAAAAAAAAAAACATAATTTAATGTAATCAAATTATTCATTTTATATTTTGTAATATCCTCTATTTCTTGCTTGATCTTAAATTTTGTCCTTTCCCATAGATCTGACAAGTATAATCTTCTGTGTTTGCCTAATTTACTTATAATTTCCCTCTTTATATTTAAGTCATTTACCTATTTTGAATTATTCTTGGTATCCTGTGTGAGATGGTGATCTAAACACTACTTTCCAATTTTCCCAGTAGTTTTTGTCAAATACTGGGTTCTTGTCCCAAAAGCTGAGTTCTCCTAGTGTGCACTAGCTTCCTGAGATCATTACCCCAGTTTATTCCATTGATCTACCCTTCTAACTCCTAGCCAGTACCATATTGTTTTTTTGGTTTTTGGTTTTTTTTATTTTAAACCCTTAACTTCTGTGTATTGACTTATAGGTGGAAGATTGGTAAGGGTAGGCAATGGGGGTCAAGTGACTTGCCCAGGGTCACACAGCTGGGAAGTGTCTGAGGCCGCATTTGAACCTAGGACCTCTTGTCTCTAGGCCTGGCTCTCAATCCACTGAGCTACCCAGCTGCCCCTACCATATTGTTTTGATGATCACCCCTTCATATTACAGTTTAAGATCTGGTACTGCTAGGCCTCTATCCTTCACATTTTTTTTTCATTAATTTCCTTGATATTCTTGATCTTTTCTTCTTCTAGATGAACTTTGTTATAATTTTTTCTAATTCTATAAAAAAGTTTTTTTGTAGTTTGATAGGACACTGAATAAGTAAATTAGTTTAGGTAGGATTGTCATTTTTGTTATATTAGCTTGTTCTACCCATTAACAATTAATGGTTTTTTTCCCCAACTGTTTAGATCTAGTTTTATTTGTGTGGAAAGTGTTTTGTAGTAGTGTTCATATAATTCCTGAATTTGTCTTGGCAGATAGATTCTCAAATATTTTATATTACCTAGAGTGATTTTAGATGAAATTTCTCTAACTCTTGCTGCTGATTTTTATTGGAAATAAATGGAAATGTTGATTGTCGAGATCTCTTTATCATCTCTGGTAATCTGATAAGAACAGTTTAGTTGATAAGGAAATAAGGACAGGACCAGGGAGTTGTCTGTTACCTCATGCTTCCAGCTGTGGCTCCAGGAGCATGGAGTTTATTATATATATTTGAAGACTCATTTTACACAAAAGAACCCCCCC
>NW_025393714.1:0-7741 GCF_016433145.1 Gracilinanus agilis
TCCCAGCACTCTCAGGCCTGGGAGTCCCCGAACATCTCCTGTATGGCTAGCATTGTGTTAGGATGTGGAAAACAAGAGAGCAAAAACAGAATATTAAAACTGTGGACTTTAGAACATATGATTAAAAAAAAAGATGAAAATGACCTTAGAATATAGACCATGAAAGCTGGAAGGGACCTTAGAATAAAGAACTTAGAATGGATTAAACCTGGTAGGTACCTTAGAGACAATTTAGTCCAACCCTCTCAGCTTCCAGATGGGAAAACTGAGGTCACACAGTGAGCTATTGGTAGAATTGGGACATTTGGCTCCATGGCCAACATTCTTTCCACTTTTCCTGATTCTTGGACTCTAGCTGGAGCCAGGCACTACTTCATTGAGGTACAAAAGGGTTTCCCCCTCATCTGGTCCTACACAGGTCAGGGCGGTAGTTCAGTGGACAAAGTTCTAGACTCAGGAAGTGAGAGTTCAGATCTCCATTCTCTAGGAGAACTCTAGACTCATTTACGGAATATTAAGTGCTTATTGTAGGTGCAAAGCAGCAGAGGATGATAGAAAAATAAATGAGATGAGTTCATAGTCTAGTAGGGAGAGATAAGATAAGTACCTAGAGTGAGATAGGGATCAGACCTGGGATTTCCTCCTAGTATGGTGCTTCCCGCACCAGGGTAGGCTGCTATCTTCTCTAAGCTTAGTCTTGGAGAACTGTCCCGAGCATCGAGTGGTTAAGTGCCAAGGGTCATGCACAGAGCCAGTATGTGTCAGAGCTCCAAGAGAAATGTAAAGCCGACTCTATAAAAAGAGAAAAAGGCAATATGAAAGAATGGATAACACTGGCCTCAAAATAAAGCCCAAGTCCTCTGGGTAGGTGGGTGGTTCAGTGGATAGAGTCAGGAATACTTTTCTTTCTGAGTTCAAATCTAGACTCATACACTTGCTAACTGCATGCAAGACACTAAACCCTATTGACCTCAGTTTCTTCATCTGTAAAATGAGGCAAAAAAGAAAATGCAAACCACTTTAGTATCTTTGCCAAGAAAACTCCAAATGGGGTCACCAAGAGTCAGACATGACTGAACAACAAAGATCCAAGTTCTTTTTCTGAAATACATCCTGTCTGTATGACCCCAGATGGGCCACTTAACACTATTCAGTGCTCTAGGCCAGTGATGGGCAAACTTTTTAAAGAAGGGGGCCAAAGGAAAGGAAATGCTCTTGTCAGTCTGTTTCTAAGGCAGCTCTTTTGAAGTTTCATTGTATCATATCCTACTCGTTGTATTCGTCAGATTAGGAATAATGTCAGGAGGCCCGATAGAACATTTGAGGGGGCCTCATCTGGCTCGTGGACCGTAGTTTGCCCATCACTGCTCTAGGCAATGGTCTCAGACCACAAAGTGCAGAGAATGTGACAGCCTACATTGGTGGAACACTTCCTTTTAGGAATTCTCTATCCCAGTGAGATCACAGGCCCTTTCCCCACTCCTATCCATAAAAAGATGAGAAAATGCAGTGAGATCAGACGAAGGAGAACTCACTCCCACCTGAGAAGAACCAGGGTGGGCTTCACAGAAGAGGTGAATTCTCTTTTGAGGGCACAGAACATAGCAGGTGAGGGCATGAAGTCTGCTCATGGGAAGTCCCCTGACCTCACTTCTCCTTTCTCCCAAGGTGTGAGGAGACGGCCGAGTGTCCAGACGGGCCCTGTGAGACCACGACCCAGACCACGGCCCACCAAGAGCGGGGCTATGGGCAGCAGGAGATTAAGGTGATAGCTGTCGGGGTAGTGTGCGCTGTGCTTATCATCATCGTCTTCACGGTCCTTTGCTACTACTGCCACCCAGATAAGACCCACAGGCCTGTGGCCAAGGATGACCCTGACCTCTTTGCCAAGAGCGTCGGGGTGGACACTCAGACCATGCCCATTGAGCTCAACCCTCTGGACACCGGCTCCCACAACAACCTGGACTGCGCAGGGCCCGAGGCCCACAAGGTGTCGGTGGCCCCCGAGTTCCTCACCTTTGGGCCTGGGCCTGGCCAGAGGCAGCGAAGCATGATTGTGTGCAGTGTGGCCCCCAACCTCCCCCCTGCTGCACCCCCTTCCAACTCAGACAATGAGTCCATCATCAAGAGCACCTGGGCTGGAGAAGAGATGGGTCAGTGGCTCCCCCGCCCTGGGGGTGTCTAGGGAGGGTGGAAGGGGGACCACAATGGGCTTCTCCAAGGGTCTGGAAGCTTTTTTGCTTAGAGGAGTTCCTTCGGGGGTTGGCACTCTCCGTTTCCCCTATAGCATGAGGGGATGATGGTCTGTGGGTGGTTAGGGTAGGGGTCAGGGTGTCTTTTTCCCCACTAGTAAATGCTGGGCTTGTGGTGGTCATCCTTGTAGTCTTCCTGTGCTACCACCCCCCTCCCTCTGGCCTGGACACCTCATTTCTCTGTCCCTCCTTGGGAAAGGACACACTTCTCTTTTATCTCCTGCTCTTTGCTTCAGGGTTAGCTCATGTGCCTCCTGCAGGGCTCCACTCCAAAGGGAAATGTGGAGTTGGAGTAATATTAGGAGAATGGGGGAACTATGCCAGGAGCCCAGGCTGGTCTTGGTCCTCCAGAGAATGTGGCCTGGATCTTTCTTGCCTCTAGCCCTGCTCCCAGATGCTGCCCAGCCTCTGACATGGAAGCTGGAATCGTCTCTAGGTCTCTGGCCAAGGTGGATTTGACTGGAAAAGCCAATGCCTCAGCCCTCTGAAATCTGGTTTCCTAAACATCCCTAAGGGGAAGCGGGCTGTGACAGGACCCAGCCCCCTCATCCCTCTTCTCACTCTGGCCTTTGGGGTAGGAGCCCTGGTTGGAACAAGGGCAGATCTAAAAGCAGCGTGTATCCTGTAGTTGAAGGGACACTTCAGTTTGAATCCTGTCTCTCCTCCTTACTCATTAAGTCTTTCTCTGGGACTCAGTTTCCTCATCTGTAAAATCTGGGTCTTTTCTAGTCTATGGCCCTTTCTGAACCCTGATTCCTACCTGCCAAATGAGCACTCCAGTTCACCACTGCCCAGACTTTGCCATCCCTAACGCATACCCTCCTAGCATCTTCTTCCCCCTCTCTGCTGTGGCCTCCTCATCTTTATCTTCCACCCCATCTTTCACGGTCACTTGTTGGTCAGAGTTTGGGAAGAAATCCTGGAGGGCTTTGAACTGATTGTCTCGTCTTTTCTTTCCAGTGTACCCGGCAGAAGCTACCTTCTGGGCCCCTTCCTATGCGCCAGCTGAGCTTCAGGAGTATCCCCGGTACGAGGTGATCCAAGGCCCAATGCCAGCTTCACCCCATCGTGGTCCACCTCCTCCTGCGGACCCTGAGCCACCTGCTCTCTATGGAGGCTTCCCCTTCCCACTGGAGTCAGCTAACAAGCGGGCCCCCATACCACCCCGATATAGCAACCAGAACCTGGAGGACTTCCTGCCCCTGCAGCCCCCCAGCCCAGACCCGAGGGAACGTCCACATAGCCCTTGCCCCAATGAGTACACAGCCATCAGCTACTACCCTTCTCACCTGCTGCAGCCCGGGGGCCCCCTCTACCCCACCGAAGGGGCCTACAAACGGGTGAGCGTCCGGCTCAGTGTGGCCCAGCCCTCCTACGCGGACTGTGAGGTGGTTCCCTGCCCACCAGGTCGCCCGCTGCACTACGAGGGCTCGGACATGGTGGAGAGTGATTACGGCAGCTGCGAGGAGGTCATGTTTTAGCTGCAGGGCCACAGAGGAGGCCAAGAGCGGGACAGGAAGGGGGACAGGGACTTGGCCCTTTGGACACTTTCCTTCCTTCCTTCCTCAAGGAAGAGCACGCTACCATGCCCTGCCTCCTCCTGACAGCTCTGCAGGTGCCACAGCACTTAGCCTGGGGTGTGGGAGGCACCGTGGGCATTGGGTGTTACAGCTCCAGAGACGGCCCCCAGCCCCTAGAACACCAGGCGAGCACAGACCAACTGCCCAGGAAGACTTCGCCTGGGGTGGAGAAACACGTCTTGAATTCAGGCTGAGGAAGCAATGCTTTTTTTGTTGTTTTTTTTCTCCTCAGTCTTTAAGGCAGATGGGTTGGTCTCCAGTTTAGCTCAACCAGGGCTACATTTTTAGATGATCCATGGCCCTAACTAATATCATTCCTCCAGGATGGTGGTGAAGCCAGGTGCCAAGGAGCTACAAATACTACTCTGTAAGGACAGGCCTGGCCCCGCTGCTCAGAGGCCTCAGTGGCCCACCACTCCTGGGCGCACAGGTCCCAGACCCAGGAATAATATGAAAACCTATCGTGACTTTCTGGCATGGGTGAAAAGACAGAGGGGTGGGGATTGCCCAGATCTTCCATCCCTTTGAGATATACGCTAAGGGTCCGTCTCTTCAGGAAGCCCATGAAGCCAAAAAGACAGTCATTCATTTTGAGGCATATTTCTCTGCCCTTAGTCTCTGGGGCCTGCTGCATTCATGAAGGCAGGGTCTGGGACACCCATTTGGGGCAGGGTGCCTGCCAGTAGACTCCCTCCCACTGACTGCTCTCAGGCCTCATGGGGCTCGCCAGGGCTGCCCGCTATTTCCAGACCCCTCCTCTAGGCCTGCCAATCCCAGTATTCTGTGAGGTGATGCCACACTCGTGCATGGAGGTGTCAGTGTGGGTGTGCACGTGTACACATGTCCATTTGTGTCTAGTAGATGTATATAGCTGGGAGAAGGAGTGGGGATGGGGACTTGGGCCCCTGGCTGCCCCCCACCTCCCATCCCTCACTAGGGTCCGCTGCCTTTTCGTGTGTCGTCTCTGGAGGTGAAGAAAATCGGGGGGGCTTCCGCAGAGCATCTTGTGTTGATTGCTGTGTGGCTGTGGAAGTCTACCTTGGAATGCAATAAATGGGATGTGTGGGAGTGTGTCTGTGGATGTGTGTGAATGGGTTTATTTTTTTTTTTTTACAATAAAAGAGAACTTTTATTTTACTTTCTGAAATTTCTTGGCTTTTCTTGCCTGGCTTGAGTTAGGCAGGTGGGAGAGTACACGGAGGGCATGATGGCGCCTCCTTGGTTGGCTCTGGAGGCCATGACGCAGATTCCAGTGAACCACACTGTCTGCCTTCAGTCTGACATGCATCCATTTAGTCCTTCTGCAGGCCCAGCCCTGAGCCAGGTTCTGCGACAAGAGGAAAGACAGTTTGTGGTCTCTCTAGGGAGATGAGTGCATAAGCCCATGAAAAGGCAACATCATCAGGCAGTGCCTGATGACTGAGCCAGAGGGGAGTGATGGAAAGGGGGCTGCCTTTGGAGTTAGAATCCTGGTAGTGCACCACTGTGAAACTGAGGATGCCATTTTTAACCTCACTAGGCCTCAGTTTTCTCATCTGTAAAATGGGGGTAATAACACAATTCTATATTCATGAACCTTAAAGTGCTATAGAGAAATGTGAGCTTTGGTTTAACTTGATTTACACTTTGAATGGTAGGCAGGATTTAGTGAGGGAGGAAGACTTGGAGCAGAGGCCTACATTTCTCTGGACCAGGTCTGGATAAATGAATGAGACTCAGGGTGTGCATGGGCAGGAGTAAAGACAAGAGGAAGGAGGCTGGTCTTGCTGGAGTGGAGGGTTCACAGAGGACAGGGTATGTTGAGGAAAAAAAGTTAATACTATTACTATACTCTGAGATTTGGGCTAGTTTGCCAAAAGCAGTTTCACTTATTATTAATTTTAGCCTGGAGGTGGGAGGTCCTGGGTTCAAATATGGCCTCAGACACTTCCTAGCTGTGTGACCCTGGGCAAGTCACTTCACCCCCATTGCCTAGCCCTCACTGCTCTTCTGGTTTGGAACCAATACTTAGTATCCAATCTAAGACAGAAGGTGAGGGTTTAAATCATTATTATTAATCTATGCCCAGATCATTTATAAATTGGAGAGAGAAATGTTCAAATTGGTATAGTCTCTCCCTTTCGCCCTGCTCCTTTCTTTCCCCTATTACATGACTCTAACCCAAGACAGTTTTAGGTAACATTTATAAGAATCTTAAACAAAGAAAAGTCAAGAGTCAAGTCAAGAAGCATTTACTATGCACCTACTATATGCCAGGTACTATAAAAGTGATGGAAATACAAAAAAAGGGAAAAAAGGGCAAAAATAGTCCTTGCCCTCAAAGAGCTTATAACCTGATGGGGGGAAACAACATGCAAGCAACTGCCTACAAAGGTGATTTCAGAGACAGCACTGGCTTTAAGAGGGATGGGGAAAGGCTCCTGGCAGAAAGGACCCCCATCCTTATCTAAGGGTCCCCTATGGCAGTCACACCCCTAAGATTTTTTAAAGCAGACTCCAGGGAGCATTTCCTCTTCTAAGCCCTGGGATGGAAGATGAGAATCCAGGCCTTCTGGAGTCAGAAGTGGCATATGTAGCCTTATGTACATAGGACACTGGATATCCCTCCTTCGGGAGCCACTGAGGCAAAAGGCAGTCTCTAAGACCCTATGTGCCTGGGTCAATCCGTCATACTGGTTGCTGTAGTGCCCTGAAAGGGCATTTATGGAAATTCTGCCTTTAGTTATCCTTACAACCTCCGTCCACTTCCTGTGTGCCCTGATCCTACCCACCAGCACCTCCAGCCTCTCCTAGGATCATGCTCTGCTCTCCAACTTTACCATAATCAAGGATTATGCTTCTGTTTGGCCCCCAAAATAGAACAAGAATTGATGAGCAGGAGATACGAGAAGACTATTTCAACTCAATAAGGAAGAACTTTTCTAATGCTTATACTATCTATCGATGACACAAGCTCCTTGGAGATGTTTGCTCCCTACTGGAGGGGGGAGTAGCCCCAATCAGGGGTTCTGTAACAGTATGGGGGAAGGTCTTGTTGAAGTTAATTCCAGTTCTGAAGCTCTAACAGCTTATTGGTGGTTACAATCACCTCCCAGCTAGCCTACTCCCCAAAGTCAGTGATAGATTTAGAGTCTAAATCTATCTAAATTTTAGACCATTGTGTTTCTACCTCAACCCTCCACCCCCACATCCTTTTAGAGTTACCAAAGAGCCTGGCCACCAGAGGGCATTCTGAAGTCAAACTAGGGAAGAAACTTAGATTCCTTCTCAGGTAAACTTTCTTTTTCTGCATTGTCACCTATAATTGGATGCTGGCATTTATTTCAAGAAGAGAATGGTTATTAAACAATAAAAAACTCTCAGTGCAAATGGGAATCAGCATCTCTTCCAGGTCAGTGTTTATCAAACAGCAATCCCTTAATTTCTTAGCCTCCTTAGAACCTCTGCTCCCAGATGTTTCTCTCTTTGATGGGCCTTTGTAGATTCAAAGGAAGTGAACTCATCAGTTGTCTCTGGCTGGGAGCCCTGATGCTCAGTGTGGTATTGACATGGATGTTACTAGCAAAGTAGCTTGTAATCTAAGAAGCCTTGGAGGAATGATTGCAGGATCGAGTTCCCAACAACTATTAGCAACGATAGGAACACCAGTATAACAGGGTAGTCAAGAAAGCAAATGCATGGGTGGTATGGGGGCCCGCTCAGTGGATTAAGAACCTGGCCTGGAGTCAGGAGGCGCTGGGTTTGAATGTGATCTCAAGTCACTTTCTAGGTGTGTGATTGGGGCAGGTCACTCAAGGTTTGAAGAGGGGGGAGGGGAGGAAGGGAGAGGGAGAAAGAGAAAAAGAAGGAAGTAAGGAAAGAGAAAAAGAAAGAAAAAGAAAGAAAAGTGAAAAAAGAAAGGAAGGAAGG